>NW_010538261.1:0-7655 GCF_000687285.1 Phaethon lepturus
TGTGGTCATACTGGGCCAGTTAAGGCAATGTTACAAATTAGTTCATTAATAGAGATGTCAGCTGCCTCTCACAACAGTGAACTTCATTACATAGTCAGATGATGCCATAGGATTTGATAGACTGAAATACAAGACTATGCCAGGAAATGCAGAGACATTGAATCAGCTCCGCCACTGGTTTTAGTCTCAATATTCCTAAGCTAGGGCATGGCTGGGAATGGCATTTAAAAATAATTAACTGTTGCTTTTATCCTTACATAATATTATTGAAATATACAGACCACAGTCTTTCAAATTATACCAGTCTTAAACAGAGGATCAGACTTAGAATATTGCTTCTCCATCCACTGCTCCAAATAATGCTTGTAGGGGTCCACTAATCTAATGAACACATTTTCAGTTTATATGACTACATCTGAGCGTATTTTCTAGACTTCTTCTATAGTTAATGGAGAAAAGCAAGTGCCTTTAAGCTCTTTCTTTCTAACTTGGATGTGTGAAACAGCTGAGATGAGTCACAGGCCATTAAGTGCATATTTATGAGAAAAACCAGAAAAATTAGCTGAGAAAATATCAGGCTGGAGCTGATGTCTCATGTCATCTGGAGCACCCCTCTGCTCAAAGCAAGGCAAGTGCAATGTTAGACCTGGATGCTAAGGGCTCTGTCTCTGAACTGTTTTTTGCTGGCCTAGAAAAGGAAGCGGTTAGCTCAGACGTGGATGCTTATGTTGCACGTGTCCACATATAAGCAGATGAACTTTTTCCCCTCCAGTCTGCTTTTATGTATGTCTGCCGAGTTTTCAGATGTCAAATTCTTCTGATAGCTGTTAGGGACATCTGGAGCACAATTTCAGCAATTAAAATTAGAAGAAAAACTATGATGCTTAATGAAGAAAAACTACATATCAGACCACCAGAAACATGAACAAAGTTGAACTACTTCCATAATAATTTACCAAAGAAACACCCTTCTCTAGAGAAGTCACATTCAGACCTTTTTAAAATGCACTTGGCATGTCAGCTGAGACGATTTGAGAGGCTGTATCTTCTTCCCTAGAGCTGAGATACGAGTTCGGAGGGGCAGCTCTCACTGACTTTATGAGTGCAATTCAGTTTCAGATTTAAACTGAATTTAAACAGTTTGAACTTTAACGCTTAAATTTAGCTACTTATGTAGAGGTGTATATAGACTCTCTGGGTATCTTAGCTCTGCTGTAGCCAGTGGGGAGCTAGTCAGTGCAGTCAGCAGAGCCTAGAGAGATTTAGGTAACCAGTGACTAGGGCTGTTGGCATAGACGTCTAAACACAAGTTTCTTGTGTCATTTAGGATACTCTAAAGTATCC
Organism: Phaethon lepturus; assembly: GCF_000687285.1. Classification (NCBI taxonomy): domain Eukaryota; kingdom Metazoa; phylum Chordata; class Aves; order Phaethontiformes; family Phaethontidae; genus Phaethon; species Phaethon lepturus. The sequence goes on from NW_010538261.1 coordinate 1,345, forward strand.
TATCTATCTATCCCCATCTGTTGTTCCAAAAGGAGAAGTTTTGCCTGTAAGTCTTGTCTTGTGCCACATATGCCAACTGTGCATTGGTTGGTGTCTTGCATGTCCTTCCATGACACTGGGTGCCTTTGAAGGGCACCTAAGGGGTCTTAATATCGAATTGTGTACACTTCCACCTACCTGCCAGACTTTTTTAGGTAGCTTCTCTCATAAGTGTTGTCTTTTACCTGAAAAATTTAAATTGCTCCCCAAGAATGCTCCCTCTGAATTATCCACAGTCCTCGTACAAGCTGCAGGGAAGTGCACAAAAGCTTCTTTCCTGAGACCATCAGGTCTCAGCACCTCTCCTGAGACCAACACAGCTAAGCAGGACTGTCCTAATAACACAGCTGAAGTCCTTAGGGACCATCCACTGTTAAAAAAACTGAAAGGCTTAGTGAAAGTGTCTGTGCAATGAAATATAACAGACCTTGGTGCCATTTCTGACTTTGCTACAGACCTACCGGTTAGTGTCGGTCCAGTTACTTTATTGCTTTGCGTCTTCATTTGCCTGTAAATTAAACTGCGATGTTACTATTTCTAAAGGCTTTGAGATTCTTGAATGGCAGTGATGTACAAGAGCTGAGCAAAATTGTTTAATATTTAAAATAATGAATAAAGATTTTGATTCAAATTGCTGCTGGATCTTTTGAGCTCCTGAAAAAAAAGTGCTGGGGAAGTGAAAGAAAATTATGCTACGAAGGTTTTAGGAAAAATAATTAGAAAATCATCAAATAAGCAGAAGATTAGAGGCAGTCATATTACTCCAAGTAAATAATTAATGCAGTTAAGTAAAAAAATTTAGCTTATCATTTAGCTCAAAATTTTGACTGTCTGATGAAGAAATAATATCTTATTTTATTTATTAAAATATCGATAGGAATGGATTGCAGAAGTGACATTCCAGTGCTAACTTCTTGTGACAACAGTTATGAATGTGCAGAACACTGCTTGGATTTTCACAAATTTGGATCAACAAGACCAGGTTTTAATTTTGTCTGACAAGCTTATAGTGTGGAGATGATACTTGATCTTTTGGTAACTAATTATAAGTCTGTAGTGATTTAACCCCAGCCGGTAACTAAGTACCACACAGCTGTTCACTCGCTTCCCCCCCTGGGGTGGGATGGGGGAAAGAATCAGAAAAAAACCTTGTGGGTTGAGATAAAAACAGTTTAAAAGGACAGCAAAAGAAAAATAAACAACAATGATAATAATAATAACAACAATAACAATAGCAATAACAATAACAATAATAATGATAATGATGATAAAGGAATATACAGAAACAAGTGATGCACAATGCAACACGTGCTCACCGCCCAGTGACCGATAGCCCGTCCCCAAGCAGCCATTCCCCGCCCCCGGCCAACTCCAGTTTATGTACTGGGCATGACGTTATCTGGTAAGGAACATCCCTTTGGCCAGTTTGGGTCAGCCCCCCCAGCTTCCCGCGCACCTCCCCGCTGCAGAGCGTGGGGAGCTGAACAGTCCTTGGCTGAGTATAAGCACCAGAGCTACTGAGCCACAACCAAAACCATCAGTGTGGCATCAGCATTATTCTCCTACTAAAGCCAAACCACAGCACTGTAGCAGCTACTAGGAAGAAAATTAACTCTGTCCCAGCCAAAACCAGGACAGAGTCCTTCCTGATTAAGGGGGTCCCAGAAAGGATGGGGTAGTATTTAATTAAATGTGATTAAATAATTATCATGAATTTGAGATTTCACATAATAAAATGCAATGAATAAAAGAGTCAAGATATACTAGCAAAATGTTTCAACTTCTTTTTTTGACATTAGGACCTCCAGCACACTCAAAGTAACTAGTCAGTTTTGAAAACCTGATTCTTCTCCATTACTTCAGAGTAATTCTACCTATATTAATGGAATGATATGATACTTCATTCTCACCAGATGAGGTATGGGACCGGTTCTTTATACACAAAACATTTCTTTCCCACTTTCTTCACTCCCATAATTTCATCTGCCAAACATAATAAGATCCTCATAGAAAAGCTGTTGATGTATCCACTGGATGAGAGCAGGCAGTAAAGTGGATTGAAAAACAGGGGACAATACTGGGTCCAGTCCTGATAAACTTATTTGTTAATGATATAGATGATGGAACAGAATATACTTTCAGCAAATTTGCAGAAGACTCTAAACTGGGAGGAGTTGCTGATATGCCAGAGGGTCATGCTACTATCCACAGGCTGGAGAAATGGACTGACAGGAACCTCAATAAGTTCAACAAGGAGAAGTACAAAGTCATGCACCTGGAAAGGAGCAATGCCATGCACTAATATATGTTGGAGCCCACCCAGCTGGAAAGCAGCTCGGCAGAAAATGTCCTGGAGGTCCTGGTGGACACCAAGTTGAACAAGAGCCAGAAATGTGCCGTTGTGGCAAAGGCAGATGCATTAGGCAAAGTATTGCCAGCCGGTCAAGGGAGGTGATCATTCCCTTTTATGCAGCACTGGTAAGGCCACACCTGGAGTGCTGTGTCCAGTCTGGGCTCCTCAATACAAAAGAGACATGGACGTACTGGAGAGTCCAATGAAGAGCCACAAAGGTGAGAAAGGGACTGGAACATCTCTCCTATGAGGAAAGATTGAGAGCTGGGACTGTTTGGCCTGGAGAAGAGAAGGTTCAGGGGGGATCTCATCAATGTATAGAAATACCTGAAGGGAAGGTGCAAAAAGGATGGAGTCGGGCTCTTTTCAGTGGTGCAGTGACAGGACCAGAGGCAATGGGCACAAACTGAAACACAGGAGGTGCCATCTGAACATCAGAAAACTCTTCTTTACTGTGAGGGTGGCCAAGCACTAGAACAGGATGCCCAGAGAGGTGGTGGAGTCTCCATCCTTGAAGATATTCAGAACCTATCTGGACATGGTCTAGGCAACTGTATCTAGGTGTCTGTACTTGAGCGGGGGGGTAGACCAGATGACTTCCACGGTTCCTTTCTAACCTCAGGCAGTCTTTGATTCTGGGGTAGTAACCAAATTAGGTAAAAATTTTACAGACAAAGCGAAACATCAAAGATAAAATGGCATTGTTCCATTAATGTAGATTTTAAAAAAACAATGGATAAGATCCTGCCTTCATAATGTCTATTTCACAAAATAAGTGACACTACAGTTGTTTTAATGAACTACAGTTTGCCTCTGTGGTTTTACTTCAGGTAAATATGTTCAGAGAGAAATATTTCATCGTATTGTGGTTGAGAATTTTTCAGGCTTATTTTTAACCTCTCATCTGAATATGAAAACTCAGAGAGAATGTGTCACAACCATAGGACCTCTTTGTAAGGAAGTCATATTTGTATGAAAGAGTCTACCTGAGCTTCACAGCTTTGCTGCGAATTAAGATGGCTACAGGTTGTGACACAATAGATAAGTAGATCGGGCTGTGTCACTCAAAAGAAAAGATTGTTGCCCAAGAACAAGAGACTGCGAAAATGTTGCTTCTTTATTCATGCCATGAGTTGCATTTATGAGTGATATACAGAACTAATAGGAGACTAATATAGAAAAGGTAAAGAATTGTTGCTTTTAAATCCATTTCCTGGCCTAAATAATACTTAATAATGCTTAATAACACTAAGAAATGGCAGGCATGCTTTCTTAAGTGGGAGGGGTAGCAGGTTTTTATAATGTGACAAAGATCATGAATAGGAGGCTGGAGACAAACTGATTTGAAGTGTAAACAGACCTAAAATATGACCCATGGTAAAATATAGAATTATGGTCCACAGGCAAAAGAATACTGGTGGTGGAGATTTTGCCCTATTTTCAACAAAGTGTTTCAGCACGCACATAATTTTAAACATATAAAGAATCCTACTGAAATCAGTGAATATTCCTCAGTATTGAAAATCATACACATGTTTAAGTGTTTTGGATGAAAGAGCATTTCCAGACTATGGATAGATAAAGCTCAGCTGCAAAGTGGAAGTCACTTGGACAGGATATGGAAAAAATAACTAATGAATTTATTGTGGCGCAGAATATACTGGAATATCTGAATAAAGAAGGCAAGTTTCATGACTGCTACAGAATTTGAGGCTGCTTATGAAATTCTAAAATAGAGTGCATTTGAAATGCAGTAATTTTCTTTTTTTAATTGAATACCAGGAAGTGAGTTTTGCTGAAAATGAGCCAGCTATTGGCATGCTTCTTCAGCAAGCTATGACAGCTTTTCAACTTTATTTTCTTTTACAGCACAACATATAAAAAGAGAGCAGATACAGTTATTCACCTCCAGTACTTGGCAGAGAAGTAAGTAAGGTAAGTGTGTGCTTTTGAGCAGGGGGAAAAAATATGAGCATGTGGGACTGGTGTAGATCACAGTCAGACTCAAGGTCATACCTGTACGAGAAAATTAAAATACTTCAGGGCACAATCCTGAGGAGTGTGATGGTCTGTACCGTTGAATTGTTGAAATGGTCCCTGCTTTTAGCATGGGCCAAAAAGTCCCCTCCAAAATTAATCCTAGATACAGATTGGGAACTGGACTGATTTAGATCTCAGTCTAAATAGGCAGCTTGGAGATGACCACTTGACTGTGGAAGTAAGAAAATTCAGTAGTCTTGTGGTATTTAATGTGTGCCCATTGTCATTGGAAACAGAGTAGGGGACAGGCTCTGCTTGGTTTATCAGGGCTTGAGTAAGAATCAAGGAATGTGACTGACATAAAATGAAATGAACCCCTGATCTGTTGAGCATGGCCAATCTCACTGAATTCTAGGAGAGGGATCCAACTCACTTAAATTCGATAGTTTGGGGGCTACACACCTAAGGCTTGGTTATGTTGGTCACATGGCTTCTAGTACTATTTGAAATGCCCTACTTCAGCTGCTGGTCTAGAAGGACTCGGGTGTGCCATAGATCCCGTTACAGCTGTGTGGACATTTCATTTCTGTAGCCAGTGAAAACAGGCACCTCCAAAAGGCGGTTCATCCCCTCCTCATGCACATAGGGTGACCTGCCTTCTGAAAAGAAAAGCCCCTAAAGTTTTGATTGCCAAAGGCTGAATGGATTAATAGGCACCAATACTTGGTGCCTACATACAAGTGTCTGTAGCTGTGCTAGAGACTTGTCTCAACTGCCCACTCTAGTACTGAGGGCAAGAGCAAAGTCTCCAGATGGGCTTCAGTCTCCTGTGTGTCTTTTCACATACCTGGCAGACCTGTGGGTATGTCTTGGACACCCATACATGTCTGAAATGGTGATAGACAGCTATGTTTAAGCAATGGAGCTGAGATCTATACTGATGATAAAAGTTGCTTAGACACTTCACATGGCAGTAGACACCTGTCTATAGAAACCGCCATGGAATTGTCGGTCTTGACTCCCACCCTAGTTATCCTATGCTTTTTCTTTCATCTATAAATTCTGCAAAATGAGCATCTGCCTTGAGCTTTCTAGTGAAAGTAGGAGTGTTTGGACTTAGTCGCATTATTTCCATAAATTCTCAAGGAGATTCCCTAAGTCCCTATGTTAAAATACTCATATCAGCTAGTCGATTTTCAGGATTTTGGTAAGGGATGTTTCTAAAGCAGTGGTTTATTTTAGGGTACCTGTGATATTCAGGAGCAGAACTTCAGTTGCTGCAAATCTCTAGAAATCTTGAACTGGCAGGAGTTATGTAGTTTTCCAGCTGCTCGTCATCTCTGCGGACTAGAAATTTTGAAGATACATGGCAGTGTTTCTAAGGAACCTTTCAGGTTATCCTTGATTTCAGATACTTGGACCAATCACCTGCCTTTTATCATGGTTATCTGGTCCTGCTTCTTATAATACCTATTTTCAGTTGTTCATTTGAAATAAGATGAAATTTTCTATGCTGATTCCTGCTTTAGACTTACAGCATTACATCCTGTAAATAAAACTAGGTCATGGAGCTTGTCAGTATTTTAAGCATGTTAAGACACTAAGGGATTAAAGTATTAAATAAATGCCTTACAAACAAGAACACAATGAATTTTAATAAACTTACACTAAAATATAATTTGCTTAAAAATGCATTTCTTAACGAATAAAATACATGTAGCTTTCAAGAGAAACAATTTTCTTTTTTTCCTAAAAGACAGACAAGTGAACTGAAAAAGGAATCCTTTATTTGAAAACCTCCACCAAACATCATTAAATAATGACTTCACAGAAGTGGTCAGGCTGTCCTAGTGCAAGGAGGAGGTGAAGCATATCAGAACTCAGGAGGAAAAAACTTCTCTAAGCAGGAAAAGAAAGAGCGTGCTGCACGCTTTTGCAG
>NW_010538261.1:7686-11586 GCF_000687285.1 Phaethon lepturus
AGGAGAAGATGCCCTGCTAGTCCACCCATATTGCAGAAAAAAGCAAAATTTTCCCAAGGTTTTTGCCAACCTGGTACAAAGGACATTTGTTTCCTCATCATTGGTTTGAACATAAGAATAAGAATATTCTCTGTTCTGCATGGATAAATTGGTGATGCATAAAAAAAGAGAAGAAAAATAACTGTATCTCAAGTCAATTATTCACATTCCTCACTCCTGCAAACAACAGGCTGAGGCCTGGAAATACTTTAGTATTAAACAGAAATATTTTAGTACACTTAGGTCATCAATGGAGAGGCACGAATATTGCTGAGATATCAAAGGCAATTTTGTTCTCTTCAGGACATGCTGAGAGAGTAGGTGACTGACCATAGACACACTTCTCCAGGAAGGACCACAGTCATCTGGTCTTCTCTCTGCTCCCTTCCACCCATAAACATGTATTTTTACCAGAAACTCATTAAATAATCTTTTTTGATAGAACTATAGTTTTGCTGCAAGAGAACAGCATTTGTTCTGTTTTGTCCCAGCCTGACTGAGACTTCCAAATTAGCAGTGTGGTCACCTGCATGATCTCAGACCCAAACTCTCTTTACAGTCAGTGAAAGGCACTTTTAGAGGACGGCTCAGGCTACTTCAAATATGAGTTGCTTTCTCCTGTGTGTCCATTGACATAGAACTGAGGACAACTGCTTCTCTATGAGATGTCTCATTTCAATGCCTAAAGTGAGGTGGGATGAAACCAGGCTGATAAAGCCATCACATTTTCTGGTAATGTGATCCAATGCCTAATCACTATGCATGTTGGGAAATGGCATCTGATTTCAAGGTGAAATTTCTTTAGCTTCACCTCTTAGTCCTTTGATCTTTCTTTGTTTGTTTGTTTTGTTTTGTTTTTTTTTTCCCCAGCAAAAATGCAGAACTTTCCCTTTACCAGCTATGTATTTTCTCCAGGTATGTCTACACCAAATGATCAAGCCACATCCTAAATCCATCAATAAACTAAAGAAGTTCAATGTTCTGGTGTGATTAGAGCCTCACATTCTCTGAAGCTCATGAGCATTTTCTTCAGAACTGGAAAATAGCTTTGGATTAATTTGCAAAGTAATTTGGAGATCTATCAGATGATGGTACCCATCCTGCTCTAGCAGAACACAGGAGGACAATCATTGATTTCAAGTAGAGCAAATATAGACTGTGATGTTTAAACACTTTCAAGATGAAAAATGCTGCTGTGAAGCTGAGCATTTATTTTCACTTTGGAACATTTACCATAGGAATAGTTCATGGTCTGTCCAGAGCCAATATCCTATCTCCAACAATTTTCGTAGTGAATTCTGAAATAAGTGAGTTTGGTGATAATTATGCTTTATATTCATCTTAACTCTTACAGCTGAGGTACTGAAGCATGATATTTTATATCCCAAATTTTTGCATCACAACAGGTGAATTCCCGTCACCTTCAGCCTCACCAACCTATGGATGGACAGAGCTGACTTGAGCTGTTTGGTGGTTGGACTGATGACTCGATCAAGAAAGCCCTGTTTTCTTTTCTTTTATAAACTCCAGGACTATTCATTACCTTATCCAAAATTTAAACAGTGTCCTTGAGGAAAACTACTAAATACCAGATGACAACATCTTATTCGTCTTCTGCCTTGTCTGCACACACGCTACCTGTTATCTCACCTAAGGTGGTATGTTTAGTCTGTTTCTAAATGTGGTTGAACCCATAATGAGTCCCTCCTGTTTCCATGTTATATAAAATATTACCCTTCATTAAGGGTGAGGATCATCCCAGCTAGGTTTAGCTGCCTAAAAGCAGAAATCTATTCTAGACAAGGCAAATAAGCTTTTAAAAAACTGTCAGAGATGGGCATCTCCAGGTGATATGTCCCATGTTGAGCTAGACAGCCAGAACCTCTGTCCAAAAATACCTCATAAGTTGTCTCCTTTTCCTTAGCACTTATCCACAATTTACACTTTTTGCTCTCTAGAAGTTCAATCCTGACCTGCGTGTATTAGCACTGTTACTGTTCAAAGCCATATGCTACAACAATTCCCAACCTGACTGGATTTGTTATTGATTAAAAGCATCCTACTCATGCATGGTAATGCTAAATGCCTTGGGATTTATGGTGAGATGAGACTCCATGCAGCATAGGAGAGGCTAGTAAACTCCAAAGAGATTTCTGCACACATACAAGAGGAACACATCCTCGACAATGCGTTTCTATTATTTTCAGACACTGAGATAGAAAGACATTGCTTGTATAGGCAATGTTGACTCTGAAGAATTTGAGGCAAACTCAAGAAGAGATGTTAGAATTAAATGTGCAGTGCTCAGAGGCAACAGGATTGATTTAAGGTTTAGGCAGGAAGTAAAAGCCTTTAAATGAAAGGGTTATGAATTCTGTTTTTGTGAATAGCAAGACATCAAGCCAAGTGAGACAGAAATGTTTCTCTGCATTTCTTAAGATGACTTTGCAGAATTGCTAATCCAATAAATACATAGCCCAGTATGTATTGGGAACTGATGTTCCAGGTCCTTATCTGCCGATCTAGGAAAGCAAATACCTTTCCTTGTATTTCTGAATAGAATGAATGTGTACCAAATTCAGACCAGAAGTATGCAATCCATGCTGCTAAGACTTACATTAGGAAATTAAGAAGTAAGTAGAGACATTGCTGACCAGAAAGCTCCCAAATACGGTAGCTATTTTGATGCCATAACTATCAATTACATCTAATAATAACAATTCAGCGCAATCTTGTGTCCATGGCAGGCTCCAACATGAGATAAGGTGATAGCGCTGTTTATTTTCATATAAATTAGATTTTGGTTTCTGATTTAGCAGTGAAGTAAATATTATTGAGGAAGGTTGAGTTGAAGATACGAAGATAGTAATCTACTGTTGAGCTCAAGGTCTTATGCACTGAACTCTGTGAGAGAAAAAGTTTCCTTGACCGTAACTTACCCATGACCCTTAAACATGCACTGAAGCACTTTTGTTGTAGAAGCATCTCTGTAGACCTGTCAACTGACAAATATAAGCCAGGATAAAATTTTCTTCTAAATAAACCATTCTTTCGTGGTGACATAGAAATGGATCATATTGTCCAGTTGTTATCTCAAATAACACCTAGCCAAGATTAATTTATATGTATTAAGGTTTAATTACGGGCTTAGCTAGGGATGAGGAATGTGCAGGATTTGCAGAGAAAACTCTCGGACACATGGATGCACTTAAAGTTTTATGAACGCCGGAAGGCACCTTTGAAACATCCAGAGGGGAATTTCATCTGCCTGAATCAGGGGCTTTAACTTAGTCAGACAGATGATTGCTATGGAGGTGTCGAAGTCAGACAAGGTTTATATCATCTCATTTGCTGTGTCATTTCTCAATGAGTTGTGGCTCTTTGAAGTTCAGACAGTTTCATACTCTCTCTACCGCACCGCGCCATGCCCGCCCTGTCCCTGCTCATGACTTCTAGCACTTCTCTGCTGCAGCGGATAAGTACAAAATCCATACTTCTTGACAGATTTCACTGAGGTCAAATAACTTGGCACACATGTAATAGACTTGGAAAGTGGAAGTGAAAATTAGTATATCATCAGTATTTGTGCTCATGTTTTAACCTAGTTGTTTGATTTATTTATTAAGTCAACCTACTGCAGAATTTTCAGTTTGTACAAATATTAACACATAGATAGTATTTTAAATCTCAGTCCTATAACACCTCATTTTCTTGAAACTCACACTTCTTTGGAGAAGATATATTAACATCTTAAAAAATGCATTCAGTGAGGGAAGATGAAACATTTTCATTGCTCATACAGGTGTTGCTCTTAATTTAACTTGTCTCTCACCTTTCCTGAGAAATCTCACCTGTTCCTGC
>NW_010538261.1:11617-13731 GCF_000687285.1 Phaethon lepturus
CAAAACTGTCAGCAAATGCCACTTGACTGCTAAATGGAAACAGTGCACATGGTGAAAAAAGATCAAGTGAGTGGGAGATTCCAACCCCAGTCGCTCAGGAGTTCCTTCATTTTGATTTCAGCTTTGCTCCATGGTGGCTGGGCTCATAACCTGGCTCCTGGCATCTATTTTTGACTGCACATCACAAGGTCATATACTGAACGGTCTTAGAAGCCATACCACAGCATCTTTTCCAATCACTTATTCTTGAGTGGAATTAATCCTTCTGAAATCAAAAAGGTGAATTAACTTAAAGGTTTAAAAGATTAAAATATGTATTCCGACAAATTATAGGTTTGATTTGTCATTATTTGGTGTAGATGTTAATTTTTTTCTTTGGAAAGCTGAATCAGATCTGTGGATTGGTATTGTGATATTTGGGGTTGTTAGCAACAAAACCAATAAAAATATAAGGAGTGAATGGAGGTTTTTATGTGAAAAAATCAATAAATTGAAAAAAGTTAGAAAGATATGAGGTCTGATGAGAATATTTTGTTTAATTTGCAGCAAAAGTTGCATTTGCACTTAACTTTGGATTTTATTGGTTTGGAAACATCTGAAAAAATTCAAATAAATATAAAATAGAAATGTTTCATATTAGAATCATATTAAATGTTTGACTTTCTCAGACGACACCCTTTCACACTAAGTGATTCGGAGAAACCAGTGAGGTTTCTTGAGTCCTTATCAGACACCAGAGAATCCCAGTGGTGGTGGCACTTCTTGTGTCTCTCGGCTCACGGGACGGGCTGTGCAGTCTGGGCAGCAGCCCAGAACCCGCACTACAAGGCAGAACTCAAGGCCTGTGAGCCCACCTTGGTGTGGACAGCTGGATGTGACCAAAATGAGGTCCCAGTGGCGTGGCATCATGAACATTTTCCCAATCTATGTCAGCAGCCAATTTTTGTGATTTTTGAATATAAAGTTCCCGCAAACAGGCTCAAAGCGATGCCTTGGGATGCCACATTTCAAGGGCTGATTTAGAGCATCGGACCTGCTCTTCTCCTGTGGCTGTTGAGAGCACTGGGATGCGTGGACAGTCACCAGCTGTGCAGCTTGCCCAGCCACGTCCTTCTGAACTGCCTGCAGGACCACTCGGGATTGTGGCCAGCCTACTACTGGTCTTGCTGCCCAAAGAAATCCAGATGTCTCCTCCTTCCAAAGCACTTGTTTTGTTGCTCTGCAGACACCCTCCTGGGGCCTTTGGTCAGGCATTGAAGCAGCGGATGGGGAGGAGGCTACAGCTGGAGACTGCCAGGCTGGGAGAAGGTTACACTTGTACCTGCAAGTGTGAATGAAGCCTGTAACATCTAACGGTTCTTTGCAGACCAACGAGGAGCTTATTTGTGCACTACTTCCACTCAAATGCATTCTCCTCTTGACTACAACTCACCGTATTTGACTATTACTTACCATATTTATTAAATTCATCAGGCAAAAGCTAGAAGTGTCTCACAGGACACCTTTCAGAACCTACAATTTCTGTTATGGGAGAATTTATAGCTCAATAACACAGTGCTTTAAAAATTGACTACTAAGAGAACCACACAGGCACCAGTTAATATATATTTGTAATGTCCTTCATGAATCTGTGCACAGCAATCACAAACAAGGGAGTTCATTTAGAATGTATGATTTATATGCATAATATCTTGGAATTAACAGAGAACCAGCAGACAGGTGGAATATATGTGATGTGTCTCATGTTAAACACCGTTTCTGGCAGACGTTTGTGTTAAAAGTACCTTGTAATAATCTTTCTGTGCTGTGATATTTCTTAGCAATTCTTTGTTCCAAAATCCTACAGCGATACTGGAAATAAGAACTCTTTGCTAACATTAAATCAATGTGTTGCTTAATGACTCTTATTAACATCTCCATCAGGAAGCAATAGACCTGTAGTTTATCCCATAATTGCTATATATAGGTATTTTCTATATCAAGTATTGTATATACACCCATTAGCCTAGAAACATTCCCTGCTTCCAAAAGTAGCACTACAGATCTTAAATGCAAACTGCATAAAACCTACCAGCTCAATGCATTTACCCCATGCAATTACCCCATGCAACGCT
>NW_010538262.1:0-4789 GCF_000687285.1 Phaethon lepturus
TTATATTATATATACACATACACACACAACAAAATGACACAATAATATGCTTCTTCCCATAGTTTAAGTAAACAAATAAGTAGACTAGCCAAACTAGCTATATTTGATTTTGGCCATATGCATCACATCGGCAATTAAATAAATAAGTGTTTCAAGCAACATAAACAGTGTTCCAAATGTGCCAACACAGCCCAATTATATTAGCTTGGGCTATAAAGTGAATTTGAAAATTCTTAACAAATTTAAAGCAAATGTTTTTTTTCTAAACACATTACATTTAACTATGATACTAAGATATGTAAATAATTTTGTAGCACCTACTGCTCAAACCAAGGAAGTTTTTGATCAAAAAATTAATTTTTTTTTTAACTTTTGTTCTGCTGATATCCCATACTGATGACTTAAAGAAAAACTGTCTTGCAACTCATCTCCTTGCTTTTGGGTTTTGACTGTGGGTAACTGCGTGCCTGGGAAGAACACTCTCCCGTACTGTATTTAATATTTTTATTACATGCTATGAAAAGATACGAAGATCATCTGTTTGTAGCCCATCCTTCAAAAAACAATCTACTAATCCAGTTTAAAACACACATCTTGATCTCTAAAAAGTTACCAGTGCAGTATGAACATGACAAAGTTGTCAATTTCCCCTAAATTAGCCAGTCAAAATATTTTTTCTCAAATCCAGATTCTCTTGTAAAAATTCTTTATATTTTATAAAAATAGATTTTTCTTGAAACCCATTTTCAGCAAAGAGACCACCTCTTTGGCAACATTGTTAATGTTATTTAAATTGTTATGTCATCAGGTATCCCCCTTTACCCCATTCCCTAACAGAAGACTGTTTAGTTCACATGATACAAAAGAAAAAAGGAAAAATAAAAAAAGTTGCAAAATTATGTTCTTCTTTTTGCAATTTTTATTGTTCCTCTTTAATTTGTGGGGGGTTTACCAATCTGATTCAATCAATGTTTTGAAAAAAAAGAAAAAAAAACAAAAATCTTTTTTCTCGCTTTTAATCCCATTAGTTTGTAAAAATTGTTTTTGTTTTATTATTTTTTCAAATGAGTGAATGGTCATCTTAAAAAGACCCACCTTCAAGGAAGGTAGTAAAACTAGCTGGCCGGGTAAAAATCCCTGCACATTGTTATCTATGTATATTATATTCAACAACGACAGCTATGAAAGAACATTCAATGCATCAAAGGTTTTTGTTTTTTTCTAAGCATTATAAAATCCTTTCCTGTTCCTCACAGGATATCCAATGTTTTAATACTTAGGCAACACTGGCTTATAAAGTCCATGGTTGAATATAAGCCTTGAAGAGTTTTTTTTTTGTTTTGTTTTGTTCGTATATATATTTATATATATATATTTTAGTAAGTAAGGATATGAAATTCAGGATTTGTGGGTTTTATTGGTTTTAAAGGAAACTTGCAATACTCTGTCTCCTAAACGGTATCCATTAAGGCTGGCAATCGCCATGGCAGCTTCGTCGTAGTTGGTCATGGTGACAAAGCCAAATCCCTTGCACTTGTTGGTGTTGAAATCACGGATCACCTTGACATTATTGACTGCTCCAAAGGGACCAAACAACTGCCACAGCACGCTCTCATCCGAGTCGGGAGACAAGTTGTAGACGAAGATGCACCATCCAGTCCCAGTGTGACCAGGGATATTCATTCCGACAAGGCTCGTCATACCATCAATTGTGATCGGAGAAAACCTACCAAGTAAAAAGAGGGGTCTATTCTAAATATATCTCTTGGCACAAGCTACATGGAACCAAGACTTTAAAATAAATAAGCCAGTGTTAATGAAGGTTCTTGATCCTATCCCTGGAAGATGAGACCACATAGCCACCCTTGGTCTCTGACTCCTACTTAAGTAGAGGGGAGCTGTACTAAATAAACAGACTAAATCAGAGCATAAATGCATCTCCCTTCAAGGGCAAGTTCTACTTAGATGCATACAAAGATCCAATAAAAGAGATGCTTAAGGACAGTCTTAAGTCAAAAAGGGCCTGCACATGCTGCTTTAAACATAGGTTCGTTTAAAAAAGGCCTGTAGGAATTTGCCACTTATTCCCATCACTAAAATAATACAGTTTCAGGGTAATGGAGATCTAATGCTTTAACCTCTTACTAGTTTGCAGTGAAAAAAGCCCAAACTTCAAGACTTATTTCAAAGATTTTCAAGACTTATTTCAAAGATTACTATGAAATGCCATAGTCAGGATTCAGCTCTAACAGTAGCCTCTTTAGCTAAAAATACTACTAGATTTAGAAAGATGCCTGTAAGAGGTAGATTTTAATTCTCTTCCTAACATAGCCCTTAATTGACATACACTGGGAAAAAAATCCAGTTAATAAAGAAGTCCTAAAGCTGGCCACATATTAAAGATGATTTATGCAGCAATTGTAGAGTAAGTAAAACAGTGCATAAATACAATTAATGAGCATGTCAGCTAATACCTTCATACTGCGAGACTTCACATCCATGACAGACTCTTTGGCTACCTGGACAGTCGACAGAGAGACAAGCTCCTAGAAATCTAATGTAGCATCCTAACTCCCCCCGCCATTGTCTTTTGGGACCTGTTTTCTTTAGCTTGAACACCTGGCTTGGGAAGCTAAAACCAGGTGGCATGTTTAGGAACACAGAACAACCACTGAATACTACAGGCTGGACAGGCTCTATGGAGGTCATCTGATCAACCCCCACTCAAAGCAAGGCTAGCTTCTCAGGTTAGACCTGCTGCTCATGGCCTGGCAGAGGAAAGTTCTGAAACTCTCCCAGGATGGGAACTCCCCCAGCTCCAGGGCTTCACCATCCTCACTGTGAGTGGTTTTCCCTTACACTCAGTGGAACTTCCCCTGCTGCAACCTGCTACTGTGGACTCATCCTTTCACAGCTGACCTCTGAGAAGAGCTCAGCTTTATCTTCTTTCTGCTGCCCCTCGTAGGCAGCCGAGGACAGCAGTCAGGGGCTAAACCCATTTGCCTTTCTCAAGTACTACCACGTTCCTCCCGTTTGTCAGGGTTTCCCCAGTGGCAGCCGAGGCCAACAGCACAGTGACTGCCCCTGCTCCCTCGCCAGCTGAGCGTCACCCGCTAATGCAAGGAGGGTGCATCGCAGCCCGTGACTCAGGTTATCGCTGAAGATGTTAAAGCAGTATCAGCCCTCAGGATCAACGTAATTTTCCTTTCATCAGTTTGAAAAAAGAACAAGACGGCATGCTTTCTGAAGCTACACTTTGGGATCTGCTTAAAAATAACAACAACTGCACAGAGGAAACGTCTTAATAAAAATACAGTTTCACATGTACCTTCAATATGATGAGTTTTAATACCAGAACTGAGTGATAATTCCTCAGAATTTTCTGAGTGATGACTGAGGGAATGGAGGGGAGGATTCAACATTGCTACGTGAGCTGTTGTGCTCTCTAACACACGTCCTTTTACACATCATTTTTCCACACACATTTAGCAATCTGCACAATATTATGCAGCATATATTAAACAACCATAAAAAACTACACACTTGATGGCTGCTCACCATTATGTTGACTCCTGATAGCACTTTATACATATATTCAAGGAAAAAAAAAAAGCCAGTTGGAATATGAATCTTAAGCTGAGGAACATCACTGGGGTGTAGCTACGCTATACATGAGATGGGTCCTCAGACACACACGCAGGTTTGCCGACATAGTTTATTTTTAATAAGGTAAGACAATTTTCCTACTGAACTTCACTTTTGCAAATCCTACTCTCAAGATCCTTTAGTGTCTCCCTCGCATACTGAAACCAGTAACATTATCATAATGGTTCAGCACGGCTTTAACCCACAGTATTTCCCCAGCTGCTGAAAACAAAGACAGCTGGACAAGGCCAATTCATACTGCTCCTTCCACCGCACGTGGAATTGTAAATAGGGCGGCTGGGACCGAGAGCTTGTACAAGCCAATGGCTTCAGCTTCTTCTGAAATTTAGAAGATGGGACTTCAAGCCCATTCCTGACAAGAGCCAACTGTCCTGGTAACACACCATAAGCCAGCAAATGCTCCTTTTCTGCAATGTTTAAATTTAACATGAAGTATAACACTAGTGTGTACGCTACCCTGTAAGTGACATTACTGTAAAACCATCACAACGCAAAGCTGTTATGTTTATATTATGTTATAACTTCATGTTATAAAGTTTTGCATTTTTAAGGAACACTGCACTGAGGTAAAGGGTTAAAGTTTCATACAGTTCATCGGAGTAGCTTCTCCCTGGAAACCTTTAGGAGCTACACAGCTTTCAACTACTTATGTACCATGAGCACAGGAGCTGCTGTAAATCCGAGAAACTAGTCCAAGTGTATTAACACAAATACAAGATAACCCACTGCATCAGTAGCTAGCAAGCGATCTGAAATTAGTGTCAATAAAAGCTTTTTTCCCCACACCAGCCGATCTCGTTTTCCATCAGTACCACGTAATCAACATGGGGCAAGAATGAACCGACCCCGCAGCCCAGAACACTGCACTTACGGAGGTTTCGGAGGCAGTTTCGTAAGTTCTGATACAGTATTTCTTTGTGTAACTATGTGTGTAAATATAGGGTTTGCTACTGCAAGTGTTCAAGAATTGCTGGGAGGAGACAACAACTAATTTAAGATGACTACAAAACGACTTAAAACTGTTGTGATTTGGGACTAACAGACTGAATATTAAGACTATTTGCAGACTGAATATTAAGAAAGCGGATGCATAACCTGAACAGACAGGTAACTCTCTCTTTCC
>NW_010538262.1:4831-37534 GCF_000687285.1 Phaethon lepturus
TCTTTCCCTCTGTAGACTGCAGGAAATCAGAATTCAAACTCTCACCTGTCCAGACTAAGCTCTGTTTGTCCTGCACCACGTACCAGTCCAATTCCAGGGAAAGCAGCAGCAAACCCAGGGAAAACACCCGGAACAAACCCATCCTTTCACTTGTACCTGACAGACACTGAGGCTGAGAGTTTTGCCGTGTTTTTGGCAATGTATCAAGAAACAAATGAGAGGGGAGAACGCAGGAGAAGCAGTGTCTGATCAAATCAGGTGGTCAGTTCTGACTCATCGCATCACCACCACCACCGAGCATATTGCAAGTGTAACAAATGTACTAACCAACACCAGTGGTGGTGCTTCTGGGACAATACACTGCCTGCGTTTTGACTGTTACTGTTTTTAAGTAGTCTTAAGATTTGTGATTTGTACAACAGCTACTGTGACAGTAGTTATAACCCACGTTACTGTCCACTACTAGCTAGTGTAAAGATATACTTACCATACCATTTTACAGCATGAGCTTTAAAAAAGCTCAAATAATTTTCAGGTGTGATGAGTAGACCATTTCAGAAGATTAAGTAGTATTTTCTCATCTTAATTGTGGGGGATGGCTGGAGATCTTATGGAAACGTCAGGAATAAGACTACACCTTTATTTTGCTGTAAGGTTCACTCGTGTTGATGTGTGCCATTAGAAGAAACACTAACAACATATCAGCTGATTTCAGCTATCAGACCAAACATTGAACACTCATGAAACAGCATAAATGCTTACAAATCAGCTGAGCTTTTCACACATGCGTGCACATACACAGGGACACACACAGCTATTTTAAACAAAAAACCCCCAAATCTCAAGCACCGAGAAAACTTCAAAGTATTAAACCTGTAACAAAAGAAACTTACAGATGATTAAGGTGCACACAGCTGTATTTTCAGGTCAAACTTGAAGCCACATGTAGTAGAAAGAAGGTCTTAACTGTGAGATTTAGACAACAGCAGCCTAATTCTTTTTTGACTATTAAGTTTTCTGTTATCAGATTGGAGATAAACTTAAGTTAGTAGTTCCAATTATGGAAAAAGTGCCATTTAGCAGGACAACTGCAGTTTGAATGCTTGTAAGCTGTTGCACCTAAACCATTTGAGAAACCCACCTGTAAATAAAATAAGGTTTAAAAAAAAAACACCCACAGAATTTGCGTTGTGTGGCCTTTAAATTAACAAAACCAACTGAAGTCCAAACTTAAAAAGAATTTGACATGCTGGTGGAAGAAAAGAAGGAATTAAAAAAAATAAAGTTAGTGAATTAAAAAAAATAAATTGTAGCACCAATCTGTGCCAACACGGACATCTGGCAATCTGTGGAATTCTAATTACCTCTTTACGCCATAGGCCATATTAAGCAAATTGTCCAGCCTGAAAAGAGAAGGAGGGTCTTTGGGTTAATGTCTCACAGATGGCAAGATCGCTCAATGGAACTATTATTAATAGCGTTCCATTTTCAAAGAAGAAACATGCAACAAGTTTCCCACACATCTAAGGAGCCTAACAACTCCCGGCCTGCTTTGTTAAGTCTGAGGTTGTGTTTAAATTTCCACCACAGCATTTAAAGTAATTTTTAACTTGTCTACAGTCTCAGAGAAAACCTCAATTTCCAGAGTTTGGTTTTAAAAAAATCCGATTTGTCTTTTTTAGACAATATTAGTATGAAATTTTTGCAAATCATTCAACTGTTCACCTTTTATTTACAGTTAACGTGGAAATAAAACAAAACTGCCAGAACTGGAAAAATTCTTGGTTCTAACTACTGTAACATAATACATTCTCCCCAGTGTAATACATATATTTAGTATCAATCCTCCATGATATGTCCATCTAAATGGCGACCAAATTCTGCAGAATATTATCTGCTTTCCATGGGAGCACAATCAAGTCCTTCTATCCATGGCATGATTCAGTGATTACCTCCATGGACACAGCTATGTGCCAAAGACACAAAAACAAGTATAAATTTAATGTATCTGATGACTGACTTTTTTTAATGATCTTTAATTCATTAGCACTTTTCATCACTGAAAAACTAAAACTACTTTTGAATAATTCTCTAAAGCCAGTATGCGACTCAGTTATGCCCATATGTCCAAGTTTTCTTGAAGGCAGACTTTTTATTTGAATACTAGGTTGCCGGAAAATTATCATTATATGTGTAAGTAATAAGAATATCATGTATTGCTAACTCTGGCTTACGTATCAGGTAGAAACAGTATATTCAGAAGGCAAAGCATAAAACATCCCCCAAAGTATCTGAGGAATCACACTAAAGACAAATACAAGGTCTCTTTATACTAAGAGCAGATATCTCAGGCTAATAAATTTAATGATACTGCTGCTGACTCGAACAGACTCAGCTTTTTTCCTGCTACCAATCCACTGTCATTAACATCAAAGTCTAAGCTGCATCAGAACTGAAATTCTATAGCAGAAAATAAAAGCATTACAGAAAAAAAAAGATAACAGGATAGTCACTGCACATTTGATTATCAGTGTAACTCTATTCTGTCCTCCCTTTCTCCATGAGTCTTCATGAGATCTGATTGTACAGTACTTCAGCTGTTTTAGTAAATATAACATGACTAGTGCTGTCAGCAGATTTTCCTCCTCATTCTCCAGGAAAGAATATTTAATTTTACAAAGAAAATCAGGTCAGCCTAAGCAACTAAAGTGTATTTTCCTGCACAGCACCTGCCCCACATTGTCATCGCTGGTGGAACTTCAGTTCTTTTCCAGGTAATTACCTGAATCTCTGAGCCTGGTGGTGAAGTGGTCCAGGGTAGCGTCTGTTGGGAGACTGATACAGCTGTGAAAGGAGTGCCTGGCTTGTTTTCTGGCTGGGGTTATTGGCAAACTTCACAGTAATTGGTTCTGTAGCACCACTAGGCTTCTGGCCATTTAGTCCCTTTATGGCTTCTTCTGCCTCTATTCTCTTATCAAAACGGATAAATCCCACACCTCGAGAAACCCCTGGGAAGTAAAAACATGTGAACAGATGAGTATTTGTAGAAACAGCCTCATCTATGTAACGAAGAAACTGAATGTTAGTTTTGACTTTGCAGAATACACAGCTTGCAAATTAACGGAAGTCCTATAAAGAAAAACGCCCTTCCCCAGCTGTGTTCTCCAAAATCAGCCCTACCATATTTAATATAATGATTTTAAGTAAACAACATTCTGCATTTTGCGATCCCTCATTAAAGAGGCAGCAGTTATGCCTCCGAACAGTTACACTTACAAGGAACCAGGTACTGCATTTCACACCAGAAGTCGTGTTGTCTCAAAACCCAACTGCCAGCAAGCATTTACAATTTTGCCATTTCCAGAAAAACATGCATATTTCAAAAGTTTTCTTTTAACCTGTAACTTGATCAACCAGAATCCGTGAGGTGATGATGCGCCCGTATTGTGAGAATAACTGCTCTAATTCTTTCTGGGTCATTGTTTTCGGAAGGCCGCTGACATACAAGTTCGCATCTCTGATTGATGCTGAACTTGGACGGGCATACGACACCTAGGATTGAAGAAAAGGAGAGGTGTTATTAGCAAGCTAGAGCCACCCTTTGCATTCTGAAGGGAGAGATTACTTTCTGTTCTTTCACAAGCAATAACCCTCCGGTTCAGGCGCTACCTGTTTCACGAGGCCAACAAAGCCAGGAAAGGACGGAAGAACAAAGGAAGATCTAGAGAGACCTTAAAAACAAACGCAAGGGTTCTTCAAGTGCAGGCATAAAATAACTACTGTTCAGAGGTAGGTTAATGCGCAACTTCCTACGCACAGCTTTGTTAAGTTTACCCCTATGGACTGTGGGTGTATGAATTGCTTACCATATCCAACATGTAATAACCTTAGCACATACGTCGCACTCTGAAGTTTCAGTACGTTTTTCTTCCCCGCTCCCCCCGCCCCAAGTGTCTGAACCAGATCAGGTTATTTGCAGAGTGATCTTTTGTACTAGCTCTCTTTTGTGTCCCCATCCTGAGCTGGCAAGATCCGTTCTGGATGAACAGTAAAAGTACTGGTGAAATTAGACTAAATGAACATCTGCTCTGGGAACCGTATACTGACACTCATGGTGTAGCTGCAGTTTATCACGAGAAGTTCCCTTGCACTGTAAGCCCAGAACCAGACCATAAAATATTCTGACCAAGCAAAGAAGAAAATCTGGAGGCACATACGCTGCCGGAAAATTATTAAATCAAGTCTGTCTTAACTGCTCTTCTACTCATGAATCAGATTTGTAATTGTAGTATGTGCATAAAAAGCCTTCTGCTTTTTATTTATTAAGATTTATTTATTTATTAAGAATAATATATACATTTAGAATACACACATTTAACATAATAAAAATACTTCCTGGGTAAAGCCTAATGGCAAGTATTCAGCATGGATCATGAGGAATTACTTTGCAATAAGTACATCTGAAATAGCACTGGATCTAAACCTGAATAGTTTGCACTTCATCTTGATTTATTTAAATACAAACAGATCGGTATGTTCCTGCATTATGTCTTAAAATGTGTCTTGCAGGAAACTGGGGGGCCCCATCACAACCACAACGCATTCAGCGACTGTCTTTCCCTCTGCCCCAGCCGTAGTCCAAACACAAATGATGTCAAATGCATGTCTTCATGTGTTTTATGTGTCAAAGAGTTGTCTTTATGTGCTCCACACCTAAAAATAGCTGTTGACTCACAGAAAATGATGTGAATGACTAATATTTGCTTCCACAATCTCCTCTGCATAATAGCAGACAAACTCTAAAGATTCCAGATTCTAAGGTTTTTGGCAACTTTTTTTTTATAACTTACATGTTTGTACATAACCTTTTAAATCTAACATTTACAGAGAAGGCTAGAGAGAGGAGGTGGAAAAATGCAGGGAAAGAAATGTGAAGAAGAGGTTAGATAAAACATTTGCATCCACTCAAGCTCAGGCACAGTACAAAGGCACACGCAGGCGTAACGACCGGAGAAACCTTCTGGTGCCGAGATCAGTGCTGAAACGGAGAAGGATACTGGGTGGAAACGATTTTGTGCCTCAGCGATTTAGGACCTCACAGCCCAGGAGCTCCTGATGGGGTGCAGCATTTAAGTCATTTAATCGCTGGTCCCAAACACCTCTCCAGTGCTCCAGGACCAGAACACTCTCAGCACCGCTTGGCTTTTATGTAACTAAGATCAAGCCGGGTGCTTGGGGAAAGCAGGAATAACTACACTGTGCTTTCAACTACAGATACCATGCCAAAAATCACTGGTTTTGACCGTCCTTGGTTCGGTGGTCTCATGCCCGCGGCTTCTCATTTATACCCCGTGCTGGGGCTTCCAGCAAAGACTCGCTCTCTCTCCACGCTCTGCAGATACGGTACCCTCTCAAGGTAAGGTAAGGGTTCAGGCACCTACAGTTTAACCTACTTTAGGAATAGCAGTTTAAAAAACACTTAAGAGCCTCTCTGGAGTGGGGGCCAGGACTTTACCTATTCCTCAAAACTGAGAGCTGCAAAATTAATAAAGTTCCTGGGAAAACAGCCAGGGGTTTCCTTTGGGTTTTCTCACTCTGGCACATTCATTAACCAAATGCCACATTACAGGGAAGATGAAAAGTATGGAGATAGGCAAAACAATACTGCTTCCTGGAGCACCGAGTGCCTGACATTTTATATATATATAATTCTACATACAGAAAATGCTCTGCTCTCATGGGCCACGCAGACACGCAGCGGTGGGAGAGACTGCACGCCCTCACAAATCCATCTACTCACAGTACACGCAAACTCCTATCGCCGCTCAGGGCTAATTTTTCTTTCCTCCTGCAATGAAACGTTCAGGTTGCAAGGCAGCCTGGGCCAGGGAAAGAAGCTGCCAAAAGCAACTCAGCCGTCTTGTAATATCAAGGAGAAAAGGTTGCAAGCTGAATGTACTCAAGGCTAGTCATGTCAATTATTTATCTGCTTTTGAATCTTTCTCATCTTCCCTCTCAGGTCAGCCAATGACAAATCGATCCGTTAGACTGTGCCATTCTGCTTTCAAGCTATTATTCAGTTAGTACTGAGGATGGGATGTCTTCCTGTGTATTAGCTATCAAAGGAAGAAAACGCCCACCCTGACCCTCCACCAGACCAGAAACTCCTTGTGCTGTGCAAGTTAAAATGGGAGCCAAAACCAGCTCCCATTTTATCACCAAACACTGCAAAGCGTTGGGTGAGGATGATGCATTAATTCTTTACAGTCACACTTAAGAATGATTTTTTTTTTTTTTGCTCATGGCGGTGTTAGCACCTTGTAATGAAATAGTGTGTCAAAAAAGAAAAGAATATGGAAATCCTAGCCACCACAAGAAATTCAAATTAATTGAGCTGGAGTATGCCAAGGTACTGACTGACCCCAGCATTTCCCAGCATTAAAGTGTTTGTCCACATGTCTGACGGTTGGAGGTCAAACATTGGTGTTGTATTTCACTGCATTAGATCATTTAGGAGTTCTTTGGTCAAATTCACAAGGAAGATAATAAAACATTGCACAATTCATTTTAGAGCTTGCTGGCCTCCGATGTTAGTTTCTATAAATATATATATACACACTAACTGTGAAAAACATCTGCTAAGATATTTCTTATCTGACATTGAACATTAGCCTGTGTAAGGGCTTCTCTTTGGTATTTAAACAGCCATCTCTCCAGAGTCTGCATGACTGTCTCCAAACACTACTGCAGAGTCACAGGGTCCAGCACTTCGTATCTTCCATGGTAATGCACATTTTTGTTCAACAGCACAGAAAATATCTCCAAGTTGAAGTAATTATCTTCTCTATTGATTTCCAACCCATTTTCCCATGTAGAAAACTTTTTGAAAATTCTCTCATCTCAAGACTCTTCAGAATGTAAATTGAAGCGGTTTGGTCTTTCCAAGTCAGAGCCCACAGCAAAGGCACCCAGAGGCATGAACGCATCCCATTTGTCTTAGAGGCGAGGCGCTGGACATGTACCAGCAACCATTTAAACACTGACACTTAACCACTTCACTGCTGCTCGTCCTGAGAGATGCCTTCAGCTCATACGCTAATCCCAGACTTCTCAAACATTAAGTCCGCTTCTAGAAGACTCCTCACAAAATTAATTGTCTTGTGGAGCAAGTCAGAATAACCTCTCAACTGCCATCTGCTCCGAAGAGGAAGGGCATCGTCCTTCCCTGAAACGATGTGCTCTGCCAGCAGAGCCACCCTGCCCCGCTCAAACCCCCCACTGACGACTAACCTAGCAGCTTGCATCTTTCACAAACAAAACTTCTCCAAGGAGATGTATGTCTTGCTCTACATCTAGCGTTACTCACCTGGGGAACATGGGACCAGTCAGGAGCCTTTAATCAGAGAGTGCTGCATGGCAGCACAGGCACCTACAGGCCACCAAACCACCCACCGATGGTCCCTGCAATCCCTGGGACATCTCTCCAGCCACCAGCAGGTAAGGTGCAGTCTGTGTTAAGTGAGTCCCTGGGCAGCTTTCAAAAAAGTTTGCGTAACATTCAAATATTAAACTTCTCGGTGACCTTAATTCTGAAAGACTTCGCTGTGTCTCTGTGTGACACACTCCGAGATGTAGGACTTCTCGCATGACTTTTGGGGTGAGTCACTTCGCTTTTTTCTGCCCAAGGTCCAGACATGTACAATGGGGACAACCCTTCCTTCCGTTGCTCATTACACTGGTACACACTGGAAGTGCTTTAACACTTAAACATACAAAAGTAGAAATAAAGTCCGCTTAACACCAGAGGACAGGCTATGGCCAGAAAAGACATTTCCCCAAAGCCACTTCCAGCCACTTCCCTCTCCCATGCGCTAATTTTGTGCAAAAATGCAGATCGAAGAACCCTCCAGTGAAAGCTACGTGTTGTCAGAGCAATCACACACAAAAACCCTCTGGTCCAGAGGCTGAAGACCAGAATCTGGAATACTTTCACATCCGCCACTTGCACTGCTTTGTCCTTTCTCCTCTCCAAGGCCTTGGCTGGGAGATGGAGGGGAATGACAATGCACTTTACTGTTGAGCAATTCAATGCCATTTTACCAGGATTAATTACGATTGCAGGTAAGAGACAACGTCTACCCCACCACTTCAGGCAAGACATCCATAGATAACCTCAAAGCACTCCGGCTACATCAAGACCAGGGCTGAGAAATAATTGCTCTGGCTCTGTGGAACAAAAGGATGCACTGGCAAAACAGAAGCAGTTGAAGAGAAATCTCAATTAAGACAAGATGCACAAAACTAACAGATAAAGACGCTGGTCCCTGCTGAAAGCAGCAGAGCCAAATCTGAACCTTCAAATGCAGCACCGAAAGGTCCTTTGAGCTGCAGCATCACTACAGGCACAAAGGGTGGAAGAAGAGTTGTTAACAAGCATTACAAAGTCCAAAAGGTTACACAGACAGAGGCTCCTAAAGAGCAAAACCAAAGTAAGCTTAGTTGAGGCTTCCCAGGTCTGTGGTGTCTTGAAAGTTTCCTGTCCGAGGCTTTGTCCCGGGGTGCAGCAGTCACAGCAGATGACCCCTCTTATGACTAAGTCTGAGCTACCACAAATCAGAACAAGCAATTACCTTAATTTTAAAAGAAACTTAGAACAACTACATCCCAAATCTGCAGCTTGCAAATGCCTGCAACCTGAACTTTAAGGTAAACCAAGGAGCGCGTGCTCTTTTACATCTCCACCCTCTACAAAGCTTTGCCGGAGCTCGGGGGGAAACGCAGGCAGGTGCTGGCAGCACACACGGGGTGCGTCCCACGCTGCGTCCCTGTACACAGGGGGTCCCACTGCTACTGCACACATGGGAAACAAAAACGCTAACGCCTCTGCCACCCCAACATCCTCGGCCCCTCCCAGTATCTTCCGCCACCGCTAGACCCTCCATCTCCTCTCCCTCACAGAACACCTAAGCCCTCTCTGTGCCTTTTCCCCCTGTATTTTATTTTCCCCAGCTCCCCCACAAATCAGAGCATCCCCAGATCTCTCCGTACACGCTCCCCTTACCACCCAGCCTTGCACAACATCCCATTTCTTCATCGGGAGCAGCAGCCGCAGGGGCTGCCCGGCCAGCTCGGTGGCAGGTAGCCCCCGGGGAGGCTGTGGGAGAATGCTGGTGGAAAACGCAGGGTTTTCGGCAGAGTTCTGCGCCCAGGGCACCCAGCACCAGAGCTCTGCTACCGTAACTAACAGCAAGCCTGCACTTTCTGGCTGCAACTCAGGTTGTTGGGCTTAACTCCCCTCACCCAATACCTCCCAAGCTGTTTGGGACAGGGTGCAGAGGATGCTGCTCTCTTCCCCAGGGCTGGCTGCTGCAGCCTTCCTTCTCCCCTGCCCCGTGCTCCCCGTGCCTCCTTCTCCGCCGAGCGCGACGGGAAGGCAATCTTTTTGACTAATGACTTCGTAGGACGGAGAAGTCTGAGGCTGCTGTTATTTGGTTACCCTACAGTGACAGGATAGTTTTTAGGCTCGTAGACAACTACAAGAATTAACATGGACAGATTTAGAGCCTGAATTTTTTAGAAATAGCTGGCATTTTCAAAAAACACCAGAGAAACCAAGATAAATAGCATGATCTTTGAGCAGTAATGTTACTACTTTATTTCCAGAAAACACAGGAGTACTTTCTCCCACAGCCCTATTCACTGTATTTTAAACTAGGACCATCCAGTCCTGTCGATCAAAACAGGAGAGTAAAGCAGAAATAAACACTTTGAACAACAGGAAATGGAATACAGCTACTACCATTCTGACATGTTATTTAACTGAAAATTAAAATAGAGAAAGCCTCTGACCACAGAGGAATGATCCTGTTCGGTTTTTTATCATCTGATGCATTTAAAAACTAAGGCATCAAGGGCTCCTTCTCCCCTCACTCCAGCAGTTCACAGCGTGCTACCTGCTCCTGCGAGGGACGAAACAAACCAACCTACTTCCCAGGCAACAGAGAAAAGGCAGGTGAGGGGGACAGGGGGTTGCACTTCAGGGGTCATTGGCTCTTTTCACATTTCAAACTTCCTTTCAAAACCCTGTTCTGCCCTTGTTCCAGCATCCCCCAACACAAAGCCAGGTCACCTGAATCCCCACGCAGATCGCAAAACGCTCCCTTCGCGTCCTTTCAGACGCTGTCCTTTTTTTCAGGGCAAAGCAGCACAGTTTAAACAGTCTGTACCCCATGCATCACACATCTTATTTTCTTTCTGATATCTGATGCAACTGAATTGCCAGGCAATCTTCAACAGCAGCAGTGACCTTTCATATGCTTTTATGGATGGGCAAATTTAATTTCTAAAAATAGATTCAATTTCTGGAATATATATTTATTTCAAACACACGCTGTATCTTCCCTCATTCTAAGCTGCTTTGTAGAATTATGTCAAGCTTTAGCTGCAAAACTGAAGTGAAGCTCTTCTCCCTCACAAGACGATGATGAGGATGCTACAAAATGGCGTAAATAAAATATGCACTGTGATCAGCTGAGCAGGAACATAACGGCTATAACCTATTACCAAACGCATAACACTTCCTTCAATGCTTTCCCCAAACAGATATCCTGTAAATAGTCACCTCTCGACTTTGACATGAAAGGGCATCATTGACTTAAATAAAATGCACATAAATATTTTAGCTGCTACAGTGAAAAGGAATTATTTATTGTAACAATGAAATAATAAAAAGAACATTTCTTCAGTTATTTTAGTCCGCACATCTGAGAGCAGACTGTGCCTAGCTGTTTTGCTGATCCTGCCATAAAACCAGTTCCTCCTGTGACTGCATGGCTGTTTTGCAAGGCATCAGGAGAGAGAGAACATCAAGCTGCCACAAAAATGTTACAGAAGTGAAAAGGACAGGATCTGGAGACACATACAGAAAATATATATTTTTTCCTGAAAAAGGAACTAAGCCTTACAGGGTCAAAAAATGAGTGCAAATGTGACCCCCAGAGCCAGCTCCTGTTCAGCCTAGCTGCAAGGAGCAGCAGAGCCCGACTGTGAGCAGGGAGATGGACACAGTCAGCAGGACCAAGGTGACCTTGGCAAGCAGAAGTAATTTGCCCCAGTAAAAGGGCTTTCACAGATTATTCATTTCAGCTTTCCATCAAAACAGCTTCCAAATAAAAGGCAGCCAGAGAAACGCTACCAGCGGGGCTGCAGGTACCCGGAGTGCATGGGCAGAGGCCAAGGTTCAGCCCATCTATCAACAGGACATTACAGATTTCATTCTGGGGCGTAAAACCCAACCACAATCATCAAGAAAACAGAATAAAGTAACACTCGGTACTTTCCCAACTCAATGTTATTCTAATATTTAATTAAGTATTTTTTTAGCCTACAACACTATATGCCACCAAATCCCTTTCTGTATGTTCTTCTGAGACAGGCTTTTTTAATGCACCAAAGTGCATTTTTAATAACTGTAAAGGGCATCTAGCTAGACTCAAGTAATCTGCTCTGATAATTAAATATAGCAATTCCATGAATTAAAATACTTCAACCTCACAATGCATCACAGTGAGATGCTGGGACGGGGCATATGGGGGCAACAGGCAAGCTAAGAGGCTTCAGCAGCGCGGAGAACGATTTCTCACGGCTTTGCAGCCGTTCGGAAACGGGGGACACAGCTGGCAACACCGGTGCTGGCGGAGTGGCAAAAACACACGAGTTACCACTCAACTAGCAGGAACACTGCGAAACCTCCTCCTCCACCACGCAGTACTAGGGAAGCAGACCTAGTTTATTCAAACTCCTAAAAGCAAAACATATTTAAAAATACAAAACAAGGGGGGAGTGGGTGGGGTGGGGTGTGTAAGGCGAGGCAATTGCATACGATTCTGCAATTAAAAATTGGGTTGGAAACCGCCGATTAGATGTCCATGTGTCCAAAACTTAGCTATTTGAATAGAAGGCTTGCTTGGCTTGGTTTTAGGCAACTGCATAAAGACTTAATTGAAAACAATTTTATTTAAAAAAGCCTACACAACTTCCCAATCACTGAAGAAATTATGCAGCTCCTGTGCACGTAGGTTAGGTCCATCTCTTTGCTTATTATTAAATTTTATCAGCTTTCAGGAGCCCAACAAAATGTCATATAATCTATAAAATCTACGAGCTATTAATAAGCATGAGAACCCCAAACCTAGTAAGCCACTTGTATTCATAAAATTCACACTGAATTGAAAAAAACTGAAGGAAAAACATTCTGCAGAGACGTTTTAGCATAAGAAGTTCCTGGACAACAAAAATCTTACTATACATGATAAAAAGGAAGGCATAATGATTTAATTTTGCATGTGAGAGAAATGTAAAATAATAGTTGGGGTGGGATGGAGTTTCTGGAAGCCTTTTTGTAGCTTGCGTGTTTCCTGTGATCTTGGAATATTACAAATACAATAGCGTTGGCTCTGGCTCACAAAAATCAAAAAAAGAGGCACAGCAACATAGGTACAAGTAGTGTAGCACCTTTGCTAACCCTGGATAATATTAAAAATATAAAAGCGCTGCATTAAAAATGGATACAGATTTTTCAAGTTCTACCAAGTTTTTAATAAAGTATTTAGAAGATAGGTTAGTACTTTTAAGATACATTTTTCCTGATGATGTGCCTTTAAAAGCAATTTGGAGAGCAACTTACTGCTCAACTTTTCACTGTAAGCAGAAACTGCTGAGTCTAAGCACATATTTCCACCTGCAGCAGTAGATAAGGCAGTAGATTTGGCTGCTTTGCCTTACATATTCCTGTAAGGTTTTCTGTTTAACTCTACAAAACCACGCTGTGAACATTTCGATACATGGCCCACATACCAATTTATGAGATGGAACTTGGTTGGTCTAAGGGAGGTTTGGAAGTAGCATTCTCTACGTAATCCATACAGCCACTCCACCACTTTCATAAGCCTTAGTGCAGGATTTCTGCTCTTCACTGATCAGACAGACCAGGGAAAAACTTGCTTGAAACAATCCTTAGAGATGCACAAGCATCCATCAAGTATTTTTGCTTTGGGGAATACCACGTTGTCCAAACCAAAGCCATTAGTGAGAAAGGTTAAGTACAACTATTGATCATACGGTATCTTTTTTGCAAGATACGAAATCACTGACATTATTTGTTCCAATAATTTCAAAAGAAAGAATTCTATTTTTATATTCTTTAACATTTTTGGCTTTGAAATACAAATTAAGTACAGAAGAAAAATTAAGGAAATGGTACAAATCAAAAGCCAGCATTTAAATACGACCAAAGCAGTTTCAGATAATTTGAATCAGATCTGTTGTTTGTTCCCCTTCAATTTTCTGATTCACACTCCTTAAGCTGTATTATTTGTCAGAATTCTGGATGTGGAAATATTCCATACGCTGTTTCAAAAAAGCTTTATTGGCCACGCAGCAAAAAAACGTGACAGTGTAGAAACGTGCTTTTCTTGTGAGATCACTAAAGAAGGTTGTGGAATAACTAATGGTCTATTACAACAATGACATGAGAGACTTCAGTGCAATCTCTAATCCCTCCAGCTTTTAAAAGAATAAATCAAAGTAAAGATGGAGAAATTGAGAAAAAAAAATTTTTTTGAGAACGACATATTCTAACTTGAGAAACATAACTTCAGCATATAATAATGACTTTAGTGTCACTAAAAGAGCTCCATGTCAAGGTATTTCCCATGAAAACACAAGAAAATGGGTAACTTATGAATACACCATCAAGTACTTCACCTCTGTTTATGGGTAACGGTATCACTACAGCTGTTTTATTCTATGTTTAAGCCTCATTGCAATGCTTTAAGGAGCTTCCTGTTCCTTTCCCCTGTAACAGCAGCAGCAGTTCCAGAGAAGAGATTTCATCTCCTGCACATCCTCCCGTTGTTCCAAGGAGGAGCTGGTTAGCCAAGTGCCCCTTACAATGGAGATCAGAACTGATGAATTTGCCAGAAACCAGTTCAACTACTTTCTCCACTTCCTGAACTGAGCAAAAGGTGTTTTATATTGTCTTACCTTTATGGTTTTGGTCTGGAGTCTGAGTCCGTTTAAAGTGTTAATGGCTTTCTCTGCATCCTTTGGATCAATGTAGTTAACGAATCCATACCCTAAACTCTGCCCTGTTGAAACACAAGAAGAGGAAAAGGACTCAGTAATTATTATTTTTTTTTTTTAAAGCACAGGAACAACTGCCGGGAGTGGGATCATAATTTTCTTACACCGTTCGTTTCACCCCTGCTTTCCCCTATGGTCTTTACACCGTTCTTCACCACTTCAATATCTTCTTAACACGGCAGAAGCTAATGTAAGATTTTTAAACTTGCTCTGCTGAAGGTCCTACTTTAAAAACAAAAAGAAGCATCCCCCCTCCGCCCTGAGTTTACTGAATAGTGTGTACAAGGCTTGACAGTGGCAGAATTGTGTAATAGTTTTGTGCCAAGTTCCTGATAAATGTAACTGGCTGACCTGCCAGAGCAGTAACGAGGCCACCTCTTAAAAAAAGGTAAAACACATGGACATAATTTTGCTCTGTTTATAAACAAGTGTTCAAAACAAAAATTAGGAAACAAGTGTTTTAACACTAACCTGGAAGCAGCTGACTGAGAAAGACAACCACCTTTACATCTCCTTCTATTGCTCAGTGAGCAACCAGTAAATAGGAAGAGAACGGACAGATCAAATTGCAGGAGAGTAAGAGACCACATTAAAACTTTCCTCCATGGATTAGAGATGACGGCAAAACCAAAACAGTACAACTGCTGCTGCGCACAGGATGGCAGGAGCCCACTTTAGCAGCCAAAATCATTTCAACAGCTTCTGTTTTACTAGCGAGATCTGCGTTTGCAGTGGCAGAAGAGGGGACTGCGTTGATAGCTGGGATAAGTTACGGAGCTGGAGAGGCCGTGCTGTGAGCACCAGACACACCGACTCACACAGCACAGGCGCAGAGCTGTGGGTCTGCAGGGGGTTGTGAGAACCAGTACCCAAGAGGCAGCTTTCCCCGATTCCCAAGTACCAATTTTGCAGCATCAATTCTATTAATGCAACGTGACAGACAGCCACTTCCAGATCCCTTCCTTCTCCAGCTTCCTACTGAAATTATTTTGCACATTTGGAAAACAAAGCAATTCTTAAGGTTTTTTTTTTTTTGGTTTGTTTTGTTTTTGTTTTGTTTTGTTTTTTTAAGGCACATACACTTAAAATCAAACACAGATAATCAAGTTTCAAGAATAAGCAAGCCCAAGCAGGCAGGCGAGCAGTCCTGTATTTCAGCCGTGCTCCTTCTCATACACCCTTCAGTGTATCTGGAGAACAGCAAAGCCTCTGGGTGCTGACGTGCAGGGGATCTCAGTGCTCCTGCTCGCCAGCAGCCAGCAAGGGAACATGCGACAATCCCTCCCAAGGAGGGGGAGAGCACTCGTGCAAGATTCCTGTCCGCAGGAGCGGCAAACAGGGACCCAGCTCCTGCTCCCCAGGAGAAAGCGGAGGGTGGGAGAGCAGCTGCACACCGAGTGCCTTGATGTACCCTGGAGGCATGGATCCTGCCTCCCAGGCACAAAGCTTTGTTTCTTTGTCTCCTGGACTACAAAAAAGCATCTGTGTGTTTCTCAAAGTCAGATGCCACCAAAAATACGGTATTTGCAGTAACACAGATATCAGGAGCACTTCTGTCTTATGAAATCAGATCAAAGCACTAAAAGCTGCTAGCTATGCGATGGAAGACCTTAAAAATCCAGGGAAACTCTGCAGTTCATGCCTGAAGTGCCCACATGCAGGCGTAAGGATAAAAAATGGCTGTTTTCATATATCCAGGGAGCAATTCCATCCAATCTATTTAACTTCAGGAAAAAAAAGGATAAAAACCATACTCGGTCTTCCTGGAGAGCTGAATTATTCTCAACAAAAATGTTCTTACTCAAGTTATACGACATTAACCAAGAATGAGCTTGAAGTCTGGCTGAACACGGAGCCTGGAGCAGTAATACTGTAAAGATACTTTTCACACCGTGCCTTCCTCTCCTTGTCTACCGAAGGTATTTTATACTGCCCCAATCCCTATGCCTCTGAACACATCAAATCCTTAACACATTTAATCTTCAACAGTCCTAGGCAGAAGAAATCCATTCTCTAGGAAACTAGCCTTGTTTATGGATGAAGGGAGATGCAAGGATCTGGGCTTGGACAGCCTGAGCTCGTGTGCCTACTTTTCCTATCAGCCATCTAGTGACTTTTGGAGGTACGCAGATAACACGAGTAGCTGACGCAAGGCACTGGGACTTATGTCAGTCTGTCTGAACATGGGCTTCGGCATCCAGACGCTCTTCAAGGCGCATAGACTGACCAACCTCTAAAATACACTTTTTTTTTCTTTACAATCTGGTATGAACATTCCTACTTGCATCAATACTTCTGCAAGGAAGAAACCATGGATAAACTCACAGACAGCTCAAGCTGTAGGGTAAGGCTCAAGCTGGAGGGAAAGGAAATAACGGTAATACAAGAAAAGAATGATACAAAGATTTCATAGACCATTCACTCCTTTCCTTGGACTTCTCCAGTATATTCAAGTTTAGATATCATCACCTGATTCAAAACGTAAACAATTTTTTTCTTGAAGGTGAAGGATAAGGAGTCCCAACGTGAACAAAGCCATCTGCATGCATGTGGAACCTGGCTTAAAGAAAACGATTACATTGTTCTAAGAAAAATTTTATTGCAATAGGTACACAGAAATTGATTTCCTCTTGTTAGTATATACACCTGAACATCATCTAAGATATAAAACTTGTAATAGAATTTAAGGCCTGTAACTAATAAGCTCTTGGCTACCATTTCAGATCAAGTACATTAATTGCCATATTGGCTGTATCATATCCTCACAAAAAAGGGTGGGTCTACTTCTTTAGTCTTTAAAAAAAAAAATCTCAAACCCCACACCCTTTGCGGCCCACTGCAATCTTGGTGCAGTTGTTTCAATCAGCAAATTCCTGTTGCTGCTTTCTGCCATACGCTTCACTTAGTACCAGTGGAGCTGAGGGGGGAAAGTCTTTTAGTTAAGAGCTTGCCACTTCAGACATCTATTTTGTGTTTTCAAGCACCTCCCCTAAACACCATCATTTAATGAAGACAGATCCCCCTCTCCCCAATATATATAAAAAAAAACTTGAAAAGAAAATAAACCCAGAGAAAATAATTTGTGAAAAGCTTTACAGCTTTAAAGCTGGCAGACTTCATAAAGTTTTAGTGTGCTAAACATTTACAGCTAAGAAACAAAAAAATATATATCCAGCTAAAAATACTATTTTTCAAATTACTCTCAAGAGAAATACACCTTATGTCAGACAAAACACAGACTCTAGATATGAAAGAACTGAAAATTGTTACTGGTAGAGAAAGAAGAGGAGGATTTGTTCCAGAATACAGTGAAGCCGCAGGAACTTCCAGTTTTTTTTTCCTCATTAGGTACTCTTATTGCATGTACTCAAAAAGGGTAACATTTCTTCGGACACAATCTGGCAGCACAAAGCAAGCACCTGGACCTCTCAGTGGGATCCCACACAGACACTGAAGTTCATCCCCATGCTACACTTCCCAGGAACAGCACCATAAATAGTAAATATTTTCTGTGATTTGGAATCCAATAGCTCACCACACACTGCGATTCAGTAGGGCAGGCAAGAGATTTCTAGATAATCCTAAAACACCACCTTGTTGTATTACTATTGCCATTGCTCTTCCTGAATGTTTTCTCTAGCTTGCAGAAAATGCATAGCGGACCTCCTATGATCTGGTAAAGAATAGGTCTAAAAGTGCGTGATATCATCATTAAAAGAGATCAAGGACTTAACAGTCTTAAAAAAACCACATGAAAAGCCAAGCCCAAGCTGTTAATGTATGTATTTCATATTTTAGAAGGCTCTATCTCAGAGCTGAAGATCACCAAGATAAAAACAGACCATGAGAAAGAATATGGAAAAAAAAAAACTGTATACCCTGTTTATAACATTTATCCATACACCCAAAAGCCTGCATCTATGAAAAAGCCACTGCCAAGGACCTGTACCTGCCTTTACTTCCTTTTAAGCTAGTCTGCTTAGGCCAATTCCATATTTAAATTAAGAGATAAAGGGAAAACAAGATAGAAATCAATGTAAGTTAGAACAGAGAAATAGGAAACAAACACAGAAGAAATCTCTGGCTAGTAAAGGTCAGAATAACAAAAGCTTTTTTTTACTACAGGAAGAAGATTGCTTAACACACTCATGCTGACTCATCAGCAGACAGTAATAGTATGGAGAAAACAGATGATTTATGTACACCTGAAAAAGCTATGTGAAGTTCCAACCCAGGTGGATGTTAAACAGGAGCTGCGAGAGTTATACCTGTTTGAACTAAATGATCTGGATTACTTGTGCAGACTAGACTCCAAAAAAGGGGCAAATGGGTCTTTTGCCATTTTCAGTAATTCTTACAGCACTAAGCAAATTCCAGGAGTCTAGAGGAAAGACAATTTTGCACTGAAATTCAAAAAGGGAGAACTGGATGACCCAAGTAATTACAAGGTCCATCAGTCTAATGCGGAGGAAGGAAAAATTAAAGAATACTCGATACTGGACTCTAATAATAAAGAATTAGAGAGGGGTAATAAAATCAATGTTAATCAAATTAGGTCTATGGAAAATAGATTCTGTCAAACTAAACTGACATCCTTCTTGATGAGATTACAAGTTTGACTTAAATTTTAAGAATGTCAATTTAATAGCATTGATATACTTGGTCTTCTATAAAGCATTTTATTAGGTACTGCTTATTAATTGACTAAAACAAAATTAACATGGTACACATTAAATGGATTGAAAAAAATAATCAGTCAACATAGCTCTAACTGGGACTTGTGAATAGGGAAATGTCTTTCTAGTGATTTTTCTACAGGTCTCTCTCAGGAAACAGATCTTGGCCCTAAACTGTTTATTTCCATCGATGAGTGGAAAAAAACTAAACTCCTTGCTCTTGAAGGTCATTGACTGCAGAAAGACAAGATGAGAGGACAAGAACAAAGAGGATAGAGTGAAGGTGCAAAGCAATTTAAGCTCCTCAGTAAACTATAAATACATACATTTAGATAGCACAAACCCAAGATTACATCCCAACAAAGAACCATGGCATACTCTTCACATGGGAAATGAAGGAGTCTGGTATAGGGTGACATATAATCAACCACATCTCAAGCTTGCAACACTGCCAAAAGGATTAAAACTATTTTTCTTGCTGGAAAAGTCACCCACTTGAAGAGGCAAAGGAAAATCACTGCTTCTGATCTGGCTGTGTGCTTTGCTGCTGAAGCGCTGTGCCCAGTCCTGGCATATGTGCTTCAAGGAAGATACCAATGCCTTGAGCGATGGTGCCATGAGAACGGGCTATGGGACTGAAAAACTCTTTCAGTTGAAAGATGGGGGTCAATCTGTCTACCTGATCAAAACAGGTTAAGTTGAACCTTAACTGTACTACATTAGTACTCACCTGAAGTACAGATTGATTTATTTTTTTTATTAATGTCTGTCCAGAAGACAAAACATGGAGTTCTAGATCCCAAGTCCCACTGCTTGGTGATTGAAACAAGAGAAATCAGACTAGACTAAACAACAAAGCAAATGCTGTTTTACTGGGGAAGGAATTCATTCTGTTTTTAGCATTGAAAGCAACAAATTTTAACTACCTACCAACCATTTTGTCAGCTCTTCTACCACGAGAAATTCTGGAAGTTCAGGGTTGTTTTTCTGAAAGCTATCTTTAGCTTAAGCAGAAATTTATCTGGGGAAGATTTTGGTGGGATTTGTTAAGTGCTGAATAGCTTCTTCTACTCTGAAGCTCTACAAAAATACACTGTTCCTGCTGGTTGTTCCGCATGCAGCTCCTACTGCAATCATTCCTACATGGGAAGTCGAAGTAAACTAGTTTCTCAGACAAGTTTGAAGCCTTCCTATTGCTGGAAACTACTCTAAAAGCAACATAGAGAAGAGTACAACTTTGAACTGCTCACCTGTGACCAGATAAATTAAAGTTTTAAAAATACCCTTTTTCCTTGAAAATAAATTTCTCTGGAATGCAATGTCACATTAAAGGACTATAGTTCCCACTATAAACAGTTACTCATGGAAACAAGCACAGAATGGGACAGCAACAACGCAAACTGCCTTACATCATGGTTTTGTTGTCCCCCGCCCAAATGTTAAAGCTGAAGATGCCTGCCTGACAGCCATAACATGAACACCACTGAGCACCAATGGATTTCTGAAGGAAAGGATTGTGTCAGAGAAGCAGGCCATGTCTGACAGCTCATCTTGTATTAGCCAAGCAGAAGCTGTCAGACAGCAACAGCCTTCAGTCACTCCGGGTTTGGGACCAAAAGATAAAGTATTGCTCGCCACAACTTCTCCAAGCCTCCCAGCTCGAACCCCAGCAAACGTTTAGGGAAGAAACTGGTGCCAGGGTGAACTTCTCTCTATCGAAGCAGTTAATCTCAACTCTCACGGTCCACTTGGAACTCTTCCAAGCAGACCTGCACATGCTCTTCAACCTTCCCCAATGACTCTCAAACTGGAGATGTTCCTAATAAACACCACCTACGGATGGCTGGCAAGGAAAGCAGCAAGCAAAAGATATGGGCACAAAGAAACACATGCTTTCCGTCTCCTAAATAAGAGAGATGGATTGACATTCAAGGTAAGCGCTGCTCCAGCGGTAGTCCCATTTCAGACAGTGCACAACCCTGTGAGCCTGCAAACCATTTCAAAAGTGTTTTAAACACACTCCTGAAAGGGCAGAGAATGACTGCAACTTGTATGAAAAGCTGTATGAAGTAGGGGCTTTTGCAGGTTACATAAATACCCTTGAGAAGATACATTGAAAACATACAAAGAGGGTCAAGTGAATTGCCTGCTTCGTTTTTTTTTTGTTTCT
Source organism: Phaethon lepturus (assembly GCF_000687285.1). Lineage (NCBI taxonomy): Eukaryota > Metazoa > Chordata > Aves > Phaethontiformes > Phaethontidae > Phaethon > Phaethon lepturus. The sequence goes on from NW_010538262.1 coordinate 25,820, forward strand.
ATGACAGTTACCAACAGAGCTGTTTACCTAGAAAAGAAGGGAAGCTATGGAGAGAAGATTCAGATCAACGGAAAACGAGACCAGTTCAAACCCTGCTCCTTGTCTGATACTCTTTTATACCAGTAACATCAGTCTCATTCATCCTCCATCCCTTTATCAAGGAGAAGCACCTGCTGTCAGCCCAGCGATGCACGCTGCAGAGAAGCGAACCAGGAGGGAAGCAGCAGCTTCTGCAACGGTGCTCCTCGGACCAAACAATTAAGCTAAGGCTGTCACAATTCACTGTAATCCAACTGTGAAAGGTAACTTGTTCTGCGCTTCATGCAGTTCTTCATCACAGCATCCATTTAGTCTACAGCTTATTTAGAAAACAGAGCCCTTATATCTGTACAGACTAGGATTTATTTAAAACATATTGTCCATAATAGCAAGAAAGCATCCTTCAACAACAGAACTACTGCTTTTGCAAGCATTTTGGGAAAAATGTGTAGTCTTTCTCAAAGCAAAAGAAAGGGAAGTAGTACATCACTTAGTTTTTGCCTTTTGCAGGAAGGCGACCAAGTACAAGTTTTGTCTGTGAACCTTCCAAACTTCTGTATTCCGGGTGACCTTGTTAGTTCTTTTGAGGAGATCCCCCTTCTAGATCAGGAGAAGTAAGCTGTATTTACATGCAATCCAGACTAGAGCCCCAGATATGCTTTGATGCTACAATGCACCCACAATTAAGGCACACAACTTATCCTTGGTTAAAAACAGCCATCAGCAAAATTTGAGCATCAGTAGAAGATCCTTCTTCAAGGCCCTACTGGAAAGGAAAAGCCAGGTTCCAAGCTTGCACTGGGATACTCTTCCAAAAACCATGTTTGTAGTTTCTTAATAAATAAATAAGCAAATCTAACCCCAGACCTCAGGGAGAATCCCTCTGCACTCCACAGGCTAAAGCCCAGCTCTAGCTAGAGCACCTGTAAAGGCATACACATTGACACAGACCTGCTCAGATGGGACAAGATCCCTCAGCAAACTCTTCCCCTAAGGCACCAGGGCCCTGATCCCCAGAGAGCAAAGGCTGGGCCCTCCCCACAGGGAATCTGCAGAGAGAAAATTCCTATCACTGCCTTAGTCCTGGCAATGCTGGGGAGACGCTGGTAAGAGCTCATTTGCACAGGAGACAGGGCTTTTTGGGGGGCTCGGGGGGAGTCACGAGTTGCACTATGAGCTCCTATGGGAGCTCCAGGCACACAAGATTTAATATCCCCCAGTCCAAAAGGAAGGGGATTCTTCATACCAGGCTGTTTCCAACAGAGATACTGCTACGTGATTAAAAAAATCCCCCAAAGGAAGCCCTTGCAAACAGCATGCTACATCCCACGTAAAACTCTCCCTTGGGGAGAGGAGACGAGAGGGAAAATGAACCAGATATACAGACACCACTCACTCAATTCTAATATCTGAATGGGAAGTGCCAGATACCATGACAACAGGCCTAGAAAAATAAAAGGGGAATAAAAAAAAGTGTTGCCCAAAATGTGAAACAAATCCTGTAAACACAGCTAAAATGATCAAATGATTAGTACTAGTCAGGTAACTGTGACCCCTGGACCTCCCATGCCTGTTTGGAAAAGAACCACCAGGATCTGAACACAGTGACCTCAAAAAAAAAAAAGCAAGACCCCCAAAATCCAACTGCAAGCTCCCGACAACAGAAAGCAGTCATTCAACCAGCACCTTGCAGAGTTAGAAAGCTTGACTTCACCAGGCAGCGCCAGACGACATTACACAAGTTTTGTCCTCCTCTGTAGTTTTGACAAATCCCTTAATGCAAGACTGTGTAATTTAACATCTTGATTTTCAGAGATGCTGAAGCAGTAGCAGTTCTCATGTAAATTAAATACCAACTGACAGTAGCTGCTATCCCTCAAAGTTAGACACAGTAATGATTCTCATTCAACCCAGAAAACAGACCAAGATGGAGCATGCTTTGCCAAAGCCTGCTGCTGCCCAGTACCACGAGATCCTTCTGAAAATCCTACTCCTCCAGAAATTCCAAGAGGACTTTCAAAAACATGCAATTACTCCATTTTATAACTTGACCATACCAGCAAAACATGCCTACTCTTGCAAATCATGCCTTACAGCCTCTTAAAGGCTTCTAGCATTTCAGGTGTTCTGCATCTCACCTGAAACAAGACTTTGCTCTTACCTGCATTCTGCACAGAGTTTTAACAAAGTCAGCTGTGTAATTACTGTACTTGAGGACATGGACTAATCTGCATGCAAAGCTTAAGTGGCAGTTTGAGACAGATGCTGCTGACTTGGCTGGAGCCTTCTGCAGTTCCCATTACTGCAGCATGGCAGCATTTTATCTCTGTAACACACCTTTCCTCACAAACACCACTGAGGAAGGCACTTTTATTCCCATTTTGGAGAAGAGAAACTGAAAGGCATCGAGATGTCTGGGGTGAACTTGGACGGAGTAACACAGTCATGTGAACAGGAAACAAACTGCATCTCCCCCAGCCTGAGACAGTAACCTTATTATTGGACCACTGAGTTGTGCTGGGCTGGAGGTATCTTGTAAATACAACACACATTTCACGCTGCAGAATACATTATCCTCCTCTCTCTTTTTTTCTTTTCCTGCCTCTATCAAGTTTCTTTAAATGTAAAACTGGATTTTAAGCATGGGTGTGTGCACGCTACTGCAAGCAACTGATTAAGTACAATGTCAGGAGCAGTAGCTTCTGAAAAGAGACAACCCATTTCCCATCTCTGAACAAATATTTGTATTTCCCCCTACCAAGCTGACATCTCCTGCTTCCCTTCTTTTCACCTCCCCGCCCCCCCTTCCTTCAAGGAGCACACAGCCTCTGAATTAGCAGCTGTTCTCAGAAGAGCAAGGCTGCACTCCTCCCCGCTTTGTCCCAGAACAGAACAGGGTCTGTACTATAAAAATCCAGTGTTCTGGGGACAGGCATGAATGGACAAGAAACAGCCATGACTTGTCTATCCCCAACAGTAAATTCAATGCTGAAGAAGAGACGAATTAAACACAAGAATGCAGACATTAGAAACAAACAGGCTAAGTTAAAACAATATTCACTAAGAAAAAAGTGAAAACAAATAGAGACAGAAAAAAACAAAAGACATATCAGCACATAAAAAATGGTAAGCAGCAGTGTGGAAAGAAATCTGCAAGAGGAATTAAAGAAGTCACTGCATTACATAAAGTGTACAATATGTGGTGGGATGCCTTTCACATCCCAAACAGGTGATGTAAGATCATGGAGAAGGGATACAGCATCACTGGACCATTGGTACATAAAGAATGGTAAAGACTGCACTCAGCTATAAGAAGCATACGTACTGGAGATAAGGAAAGCAACAAACAAGGCAAATTTCAGCAACGACCAGGTTCTTAAATCAAGAAGGACTTAAGACTTAAAAACGACTTAGGATGCAAGAGTAGAAAACATTAAAATATGCTATCCTTTGGTTAAATCATGACTAAAAGGAGATGCAAAAAGCCTATAGGTACTTCAAATGTATAAGGACTATGGCTGGAGATGAAATAAAATGTGCTACTTAACACTGTTACTTGTAAGAGAAGGTGAAATTAAGAGGGTAAAAAAAAATTACATAGTCTGAAACCGAAGAAAAAGGTTCTCCCTATCATGGCTTCCTCATCATGGAAGAGGTACACACTTCACTACAGCAGACATATCTTCCTTTCCTGCATCCCATCCCAAACACTGCCATTTCTGAAATTTAGATGAAAGTAGAAAGCAAGTAAAAAAAAATTAATACTCAACAATGAAGCAGAAACAGAAAGCAAACCAAAAGAAACAGAGTGATTTTTCACTGGTCAGGCTTCAGCAGAAGAGGCAGTAAGTTCTGATCACAGTGATCCCAGACGGTGGTAGCGAGTGGTGAGTGATGGAGAGGAGAAAGGCAGAAGGACAGAACCACGATGGAGCCTGTGCACTGGCCACAGTTCCCACTTTTGTGATGGGTCAGAACTGCATGAGCAGAGCAAAAAGTCACTTGTGGCTTAAAGTACCATGCAACTTGGTTTACAGGAGAGAGATTTGTGTTTTTAACAAGAACATGCTCTCCCACTGAGAGAAACTATGCAAGCAGAGGAATCAGAAAAGGCACAGCTAAGATACAAAAATCCAGTGCATCCTCAAACCTGGGAGCATTTTATGTGGAAATAGTGGCAGTAACACTTCCAGTCTAATGGAAGTGGCAGAGGCACATAAAGCTGGAGAAAAACAAGAGTGTGTTTTGCAAAATGAGAATATTAAGTAGGACATAACAATACACTGCAGCAGCGATATCTGAAACCTGGCTGACTGCAAATTCAAAAAGTTCTGGTAATTTTGTCTAAATTATTTAATTCTGCAACATTTAGGGTTTCGTACCTCAGGCCCTGACAAACAACAAAAAAGAAAAGCCAGCACAACACTTAGAAACCTTACAGTAATTCTGAACAGTGACTCAGAACACCTATTCTGTCTCATAAACAGCCTACTAATTAAACTTTGAGCTCTACTAACCAGTTTTTCCAATGCACAAAGGGAAGTCATTTATTAGACCAGAATACAAAATCCAATATTAACAACACAACCTGTGTCCGCAGCATTTTTAATGTGATCAGCAAAAACGTAAATAAAAGCTGCAACTTGACAGCTAAGAAGGTTAATCTGTAATAGTTAGATTTACGTAGATTACTTTATACAGCATCTGGAAAAATGCTGAGAAAAGTAAAGCCACTTTATCATATTCCAAAACGTGCTACCTGGAAAAATTTTTCCATCCATCAGACTACAGCGGGTCTACTTAAATTTTCTTTGGCTTTTAAGACAGAACTTAACTTCTAAACAAGAGCACGAATTTAAGGGTGTTTCAAATGTTTGTAATATTCCTTTCAGGTACTTGCAGGTAACAGAAGTAATGAAAAGGAAAACCACTTCAAGGAGAAAGTAGTATGACTTTGAGTGCACATACTACTTAGTTCTATCACTTAAATTTCTTTATATTTTTTTTTTGAAAAGAATATTATCATGAATATGCTCCTCTGAATTTTCTCTAGACTAAAAAGCAAACCTTTTCCTTTTAAAGGTGGCAGATTTCATCTGTGTCAGCCAGCACCTTCTCCTATGACACTATCCACACGCATGGGACTGGATGTACCATATGTGGATGTAATGACTAGAAGACATTCTTGCTGGCTGACCACCACTGAGAACAGTGCAGGTTTTATGATACATGCTCATGTAAAAAGGCTTTTCACAATAATAAACATGTAGGTGGTAAAACAGAAGAGAGGGAAGATACACGTATTTTTCCTTTTGTTTCCCATTTGGCAAAGTACCTAAATGTACCTAACGTGGAACAAATAAGTACCACAATCCTACCAATAAACAAAATCAAGTTAACGAGGCAGCTCTTCCAACGTAGTAGACAGCATAAGAGAAAGCGCTATCAGTCAAGCTCCCAAGCTGTTCCTGTTTGGGGTTGGGTTTTTTGGGGGTTTAAGGCACAGTGGCTTCGAGAGAAGGAATATATATAAAGAAAAAGCAGAGAAATGGGAGAAAGAAATACACTGGTAAATAGAAGTGACACAGATACAGCATAAAGGAACTGCTGGAGCATACCTCTTCCTTGTTACTTGTCCCATTTTCTCATGTCCTACCTACCACCCTCAGAACAGGGAAAGTCAAAACAGCCCCTGTATCTAACCAACAGCATCCTAAGGAAGAGGAAGGCAGCCTCACTTTGTGGGCCCTAGAATGCTATAGCAAGTGGAAGCCTGTTGATATCTAATTTAAGGTGCTCTAAAATGCACATGAGTACCGATGTTTATCCATATAGGGCAGCAGGCACATTAGACCTTCTACTGCAGAAACAGCAGCCCCTCTAGTACAGCAACCATTAATCATACTGGGGATGCTGCCATTTGTTTGCTTGCAGGTGAGTATGATGCAGCTTTTTGTCCATCTGCTTTTGCAACACCCCTTAAAAACCATCTAGCTAAAAAAAAACCCCAACCCACCAGTCTGGGCTCTTGTGAATAAAAATAAACAGTCAGGTTTTTCCCCCTCAAGCTGATATATTCCACTGATTAAACAGATGCTGTGAGAGTCATAAGAACAGCAGTACTGGGTCAGAGCAGAGGTCTGCCTAGTCCAATATCCTGTCTCCAGCAGCACCTGCAAGTCAGTAACTTGTGCTGAAATTCCTATCAAGTACAAGTAGGAACATCTGCAAAGTCAATGACAGATCCTGCTCAAGGAGAACAGAAGCTATGCCCAATAAACCCCAGCAGTGAGTCAGCCAAAGCAGAGCCGGTGAGCAGAGTCAAAGAAATGGACCTGGATTTCAGTGACATGATGCTCTCTTCTTCTCTGTACCTTTTAGAATCAAAATCTCACTGGGACGAGAAGGGACCACAAGATTGTGGTATCACAGAAATGGAAAACATCGCACCTGGGCAAAATCTGTCTAAACAGACAGGCAGAGATGCAGAAGAGCCTGAACAAGACTCAGGCTGTACCACAAATAGCGTAACAAGTCAGAGGCTGCGATACCCTATCAATGACAACTGCAGGAATGAAGTATAGGACATGGAAGTAGGATGCTGCTGGAATCCAAAGATGTACACTTGTCTGTTGGCAAAGACTGAGCATCGGAACAACTTCCAGTAGGCAGCAGATTACTGAGATGGTTACCCATGCTGGCTCTAAGCACACAATTGCCACTGAGCTGCATACAAAGGTTGTTGGACTCCCAGTGCAACCACAAAGAGGAACTATTCTTTAAGCAGGAGAAAAGATTAGATTGTGAGCAGCATTAAGGATGTGCAGGTGTAGAAAATGGTGGTGAATCCCCTTCTCCATACATTCTTGTGTATAATGACCTAACATGACTAAACATTAACCCCTTCCTAACCATAAGCCAAAATAAGGTGACACCCTAAGTTTCAAAGCATTGGGATTGAACCCCTGAAATTTTCTGAAAACAAAAGGAAAAGGAGGGTTAGATGCCTGGCAAGACCTTCATGCAGTAGATATTCCCAAAGGAACCTTTCCCTCCGCAGAGGGTCTCTCACTTGAAAAGCAGATGGAAAACAGGTTGGCTTGATCATGTATGCAGTTTCCTCACTCAAGTCAGTTCAAATAACCCCAAAAGCTGAGAAGATCTGAGGGACAGGTTCTGAGTGGATGGAGTCTGAAGAGGCAGTTTGTTTCATCAGTACAGGGGCTAGCAGAAAAAATACGGAGAAGAAAAAGATGGGAGTGCTGAAGATGTACACTCCCACAAGCAGCAGATCTCAATAATGATCAGGTCTCACATTGACCCTTCCCAGAAATCAAGGTGAAGATGACCTTTCAGGGCTCTTCTGGCTGTAGAAAAAAGCACCTGCATGCTAGAAGTCAAATGATGCATCAGCTTTGCAACAGAGAAACAGCAGGAACTTCCTGGCTCTCTGAGCCTGAGAAACAGCTGCTGCAAGCAGGTCAAATAATCCTGTCACAAATTTATTAAACACCATCTTAAAGCCAAAGAGAAACTCTTAATGCAGTGTTGGTAAAAAGCAAAGCCTTGTGAAAAGGGAAAGCAGGAGGTAGGCCACTTTCAAAGCCTTTTAGACTGGTTTTGCACAGGTCACTTGTTCTTGGACAAGCTGTCTAGCACTGGGGAGACAGGCAGAAGTGACAGCCACAGCATGGCCGCACTGCTTGTTGGTATAGCTGAAGGGCAGACCGTCTTGAGTAGCAGGGAACAGATGAACGCCAGGAAAGTCAGCCTGAGAGCCCAGAAAGGTATCTCTTGGTGTGCTGTCTACTGCTGCCCCAAAAGACCCTGCCTCAGCTGGAAGACAGTGCATCGTTAATGGACACTGCTGCCAATCTCCCAGAACTTTCCTGGAACTCTTGTTCCTTTCCTCCCCTTTCTCCTTGTACTCCTTGGGCTAAAAGGAAAAGGGTTAGGGAGAGAAGCAGCTGCACATGAGCGCTGAAGCATGGGGTCTGTGCTTCTAGAAGGAAGGGCAGAAGGAGGAAAGAAGAGCAAACACCGGGGTAAGGGTGGACTGTCAAACAGAGCATTCCATTCACAGAGCCATTTCACCTTGCTGTTTCCTGGTAGATGGAGTACCTTCATGCAGATGATATGAAGGACAGAAAGGAAGTCTCAGGCTAGGAGGTCAGACACACTGAAAAGCCTCATGAATAACCTTACATCTGGAAGTCATGATTTCAGAGGTGTAGGTGTGCTTGTGCTGTTGAGAAAAAAAACATCTGCTAATCCTTCCTCATGAGACTTGATGGGAAGGTGATGTTATTTACTCAAACCAAGCAGTTAATACTGTGAAGAATAAACTAAATATGCATTAAAGGCATTTAATACACTTCAGAACGAGCTCAGGATTGGAACTGATAAAGTTAATTGGAAAGCTCTTTCACAGCACAAGGGTCATACCTACTTGCTTTCTTCCTATTTGCCCCACCACTCATTTCAATTGCTTTTTTCCAATAATCAAGAAATCTAAATTCTTTTGTTCACTGGCGCAGAATGTGCACCAGACAACTGCGGAGAGGCGATAAAGAAAATGACGGATGCAAATTTGACAGTTTTCCTCAGCATTTAGACTAGACATCAAACCATACCAAATACATTTTAGAAATCCAGCACTAAGACACTCACTACTATTTGTATTCCCTCCCCCACAGTACTAATGAATTTAGTTCAGATACTTAATGCAAATGTTCATTTAGATAATCAATATTTGGGGATTGTCTTGAATCTGCAGCCCCTAAAATAGGATATGCAACACTGAAATAGCTTTATCTCTGCTCAAGAGCAGAATACACTTCAGGAAATAAGACGCTATAAAAATAAAATAACTAGGCCACCAAATTAAGATCAACTTAAAGAGTCTTTAATCACATTCAGAGCCACATTTAGTCTTTTAAAAATTAATTCTAGATTTTAGGCTTAAAAGACTCTGAAACAAGTCCGTTTTTCATGTCTTAGTATTTTATTCTCCGTATGCAACTGAAGGTAGTAGACAAAGATTATAACAAAAAATTGAAGCATGCTCTGTATTCCATCTGATTCAGACAGAATTTTCTTTTCGGCTCCAAGACATTATTTTTAGACTTCTGCTTTTCTTCTACTTGACTTTCAGCTGCAGTTACTGGTGGTTATCTGTTAGTGGTTATCTGACCACTCAGTTAGTGGTTATCTGACCACTCTTTCCTCACTGCATTCTGAACATGAACTCAAAGAAATACCTCCCATATGAATCTCCTGTACATACTAAAATACGGTAAGGCCAATCTACAAGTCACTTGCTTAAAAAGCTAAGATAATTCACTTAATTTGGTATTTTTTTTTCAGACAGAAGTCATACATATTTTTTCCATTTCAGCAAATACTAAGCCTTGTCCTATCAAGGAAATAAAATGCAGAAAACGGCACTGCTTCTTACAGAGATTCCCTATACATGAAACTTGAGGGAGTCTACAAAATATGGCCTTTAAATGTAATCGAACCAAATGCCAGAATTATATTCACTTTGTAAATGGTGAACACCACAGTGCATAAGTTTGAAGGTTTATTTCCTGTTCTGAAGGATTGTGTTAATTCTCATCTACTACTGGAGCAAAGCAACTGCTGATAACACTGTCTAGTCTAACAAGATCCGTACCAAATGAATGATCAGAGGTCAGTGACTAGTTACTACTGCTTTATGGAGAATTACTGAAAACCCTTCCAAGTGAACAAGAGAATAAACTACCTCTACAAGTTATTTTTCTCCTAAACCCTGTTATTAGGTGGGCTTATGCCATGAGGCATACGATTTGAACTGTTTAGAAAGTATGTAAACACTTATCTAACATAATCCCTACATTCTATAATCCTATCTGTTTAATGTATTTTAAGTGGGCAAAACTGCTGGAACCAGTAATACCTCAAAATGGAAGGCACTTTCAAAGCACAATCAGTGAATTGGACCTCAAATGTAGAAGTGGTTTATGCCCAGATTACACTTTCAGTCATTTAGGATCAGGTACCTTAATGCTGGGTTTCACAGCAAGCTATATTTATCTGCATATGGGTCATTTTTCCTTCCAATAGGAATTTTGTAAAATGGCATACCGAAAGTGTTTCCTAGGGACAAGATACAGAAAATGCTGGTAGTCTTTGTATGTGAAATTTTCAGTGAATACATGCTCTTATCTGCAGCTTCTAAGCATAAAAGGTCCCTTCTAACCCAAAGATTTTATGATTCTATGATAAATAGCTGCGAACGATTTCCTTTGAATAAAATTAAATATTTTCCCGCATGACAAAGCGGCACAATTTAACTAGGATTTCCATGATTTCCAGCCTGAGTCCTTCACATGCAAACTTAACCATGCAACGGTTACCTACTGTCATGAACTGTAAAGGCTTCTTTCCTATAATTAAATTTAACCATTAATCCTGTTTTAGCTTTGTATTTTTCCATTATGATGGGCTTTCAGAGTCTCCTCTCAATCACAAGATGGACATCATGACCCCTTGCTCATCTACCCTGTCATGCATCAAGATCTCCTATTAATATACATAAAGCTCAGCTGTTGCCCGCTGCAAACATGGGGCCAATACGAGAAGAGGTCAGTTTGCTAAGGAGAGCTCAAGCAGTGTTCTCCTGCTACTGCACACCTGCCATCAGATTCAAGACCTTCCCTCCTGGAGAGCCATACTACCGGGGAACACGAGCATACCTGGCTTCCTCCCCTCCTGCCTCCTAGGGTCACTGCCCCAGTGTGCAATTAATGGCTTCTGCTCCTAAGGATACAGACCTTCCCCAGCCACTGCTTTCAAAACAGTTACTGATTCCAGATGCCGAAATTAAGGCTGCTTAATTAGGTCCCAAATTTCAGGAAACTCCAAGCATGCAATCTCTGAACAGCATGTTCCAGACAGAAACGCCAGTTCAGTGCCATCATTCACTGAACATGCTTGGTTAAATAAAATCTGGGTCTTTGCTTTTTCCAGCAGCATCCTTTCCGTATGTGCTGGTAAGCTGCTCGTCATACAGGGAGATACAAAGAAATAATTTTCATAGAGGGCAGATGATACCAACTTCACACAGTGTAGACATACTTCTGGATCAGAAGGGGTTCATGGTTGCTTGCTCAGAGCACAAGCAGAGCATCATCCTCAGGTTAGGAAATTACTGGTTTCCATGCAGAAATGAGCACAGAACACTGCTCACGTGGAAGATTGTTTCCTGTACTCTTACAATGCTGCATTATTTCTAACTGCCATTTTGTTAGGTTTTGGTTCTTGGATCATATGGCTGACGATTGAAAGAGTAAGGAATGGACAATCCAAAACTGAGAGGACTACGGGTAAAACAGTCAGTATTTCTTTCTCTCCTAGTATGTGAGAACACACGATGCTACTGCTTTGAGTCAATAGCTAGTCTGTCCTGCATTTTCACTGGGATCATTGATATATTACAGTTACAATGCTACAATTATTTCTGAACTGCAGTTTTAATCTCAATACCTTAAATTAAAACAAAAGATGTAAATCTTTGTGCGTAATCGTAAAGGAATTGAAAATTCAACAAGTTTCAATTTAAAAGCAGAGTTACTTTCTGAGCAGAGGAGCGATGAAGTTCCTGATTATGCATGCAAAGAACATCAAGTTGTA
>NW_010538262.1:37565-46343 GCF_000687285.1 Phaethon lepturus
TCATAAGTGATGCACAGAAATCTGTATCAATAAATATTCTGCTTTACAGTGCACCTGGATTGCTGTAAGATATGAAAGATTATTTGCGATACAAAGATTTTAGACACCAATCATTTGAGGATTTGAAGATGTAAATGCCTGTGTAGATGACAGAAACAAAAATATAATTCTTAAGAGCTCAGCTAAGGCCACCAGGTCAATAAAATAATTAATAACTAACATCCCCTTCTCCCCCCCACAAACTATGTCAACAAGGACAACTCACTCGGCCAGCAGCAATTACAGTGTCTGACAGACACTATACTGACTGGATCTTTTGTTTTCAAACATGGGACAAAAGTTCAGCACTTCTCTCAAGTTTTTCTAACGAATTCAAGCCCTCCTTCCTCAAGTCAGGAAGATATTTATCACCAGCTTCCTCTGGACAAAGAAAGAAATAAAGAGCATCTGCAACACTATATAGCTTAGCACCACTCTTAAGCACTGAGCCTCATGTTCATCTGAGGCTGTAGTCTTCCTCTGTGAAGTCACCTCCCTTCACCTAACACTGCTCTAAAACGTTTATGCCATTTAGTTTTTTTAACTCAAGTTCCTCCTCATTTTTTGAGAGCAGCTGATTAAACCTGAACAACTGGGTTGTTGGACGAAATATGCTGTAGCTATGAAATGGTACAGCAGGGACCAGTTTCACTGTTAATTTAAAATGCTAGAATTAATTAGGTAGTGTAAATGAAGAATTTAATAAGCACACTTTACAACCACAAGTTCTGCTTTTATTAAACACCCCTGCCAAATGAAGGCAACTATCTTCAGTCTGTTTTGCCTTGTCTCATTCCCTTAAAATCTCTGCAGTGAAAAAAGTATTTTTTCTATTGCAACCCCTCCTCCACAATTAAAATGTATGCCTGACTTCCATCTCCTCTTTCAAGTCATTAGCATCTTTTAAAAATGCTACTGTATATCCTGCCTGTTCTGAGAAGCTACCAAACAAAACCGAAGTTTACGATTTTGGTTTTGAATACCAAATTAAAGGCTGTCTTAGAAGCTGTCATTCCTATTCAGCTCAGTGCGGTGTACTACCAAATTAGCATATTTTTTTAGTAAGGGAATATGCATGTTTAAACATGTGTCTTTCCAAAGCGAGGGGTAACATCACGAATCAATTTTCTTAAAAAACCCTACTACTGTTCCAAGACTGCAAAAAGACTTGGAGCAGACGATTATTCCTGACATACACTGTTTAATCCATTTTAAAATTAAGAAGAGTTCAGATCATAAATTCTCTCAAAGGGATCCCGTATGTTCAACAGACTTTGTCTAGCTGTGAACTCCTTGAAAAAAGTATTTTGGGAGCCTAAACATTATTTTACGAAATCTATGCAATTCCTTAACAGGACAGGGGAAATAGAATCTTTTACATGAACCAATTCAATCCTATTTAGCCTCAGAAATACATCAAATTTTCTAATATGGTTTTGCCAGGGTACCTACTTAATGATTATGGTTTGTGACCTTCTCTATTTTTCTTGAAGCAATCTCTCTCTGCAGCGAACTTTTTATTCTGGCTTTCCTTGATTTACCTTAATAGATATTAAGTTTGTCTCCTGCTAAGACAACCCATATTTTAAACAGGAAGAGCTCCAACATTTGTTTAGAGGCATACTACAACAGCACACACTTAGCTGAGGTTTATTAAACACACAAAATTTTGAACAGAAATAACGAAGAATCCAGAAGTAGACAAAACCTAAATTGTTTCAGGCCTTCACCAGTTCAGTAAGAATAGCTTAAGAATTTACTGTTTCTTCTGCTGTACAGCTTTCACTGTCAAAAAAGAAAAGCAGAGAACGCCTGGAAAGCCAGTCATTCCTGTAACAGCCTACTGGCATAGTCCCCTCCCAAGAACCCTAACGAAGAAGAACACACTTACATGACAATTCTGAAAGATGAGCTGGATATGAGCTCAGTGCATTTCCATTTTGTTACTCTCAATGCTCTAAACCTTTAAAAACATGGACTGCTTCTGGCTGAGGACTTAATTTGATTTACTAACTCCAAATTCAATGTGAGGAAGGAACATGCATCCTAAAATTTAGTAATGTTGCACAATGTCTTTTTTCCGTTTTCAAAAATGGCACAGCGACTTTGGAAGACAATTCTTTTGCAAGTTTGGTTCTTTTGTACTTTGTATCACTTCTTAAAACAACATGTAGGCTCCTCAATCACTTAGGGGTGATGTCCTCAAAGTATCTGTGTAATTATTCCCCCCCCCTGCCCTTTAAAGTATCTTACTCATCATAGAGATTTACACACTTTGTGCAGAAAGAAAACGCATAGGCAAAAAAAAAAGAACATGTCAGAAGATCATATAGCAAATTTCTCACATCTTCAAATACAGAGACAAAAGCCTGGAGATAGAATGAAACAAAAAGAATACTGTTCCTAGCTGATGAAGTAATGGCTCTCCGTCCAAAGTCAGCCAATTCCCTATGAAAACAACACTGAACATCTAAAGTCTTGAAATTATATTGCAAGGACATCGTCATGAATTTGAGGGATATGGGAAGCAGAAAAGATCATGAAACACAGGACCTGCCACGCTCGAAGTTCAAGCTAGGCACACTAGACTCCTGCAGATGAGGGTTAGGTATTCACTTCTGTCTGAAGTAACTGAAGTAACCTGCAATTGAATTTATCATATTTTCAGGCTAAAAAGACAGACACCGATTTGGAGCTAAACTGGTCTGTTGGTAGATATCAAGGGTAGTACGTCACACTGGGATACTGGGCCAGCTATGCTTATGAAAGAAGAGGACTTCAGTTAATTTGCATGGAAATTTCTGGAGTGGGAGGTTATAAGCCATTTGTTTTCCTTAAAGCAGAAAAAAAGTAAAGAATAAATAAAAGTCAATTCAATTTTTCAATCTTCTTCCTTTAATACCCCTGAAGCTGTGTCCCAATCAGAAGATATATTGAAATAGATACATCATGGTCAACGTGCTAAAGAAAGCTCTGCCGGACTACACTTCTGAGGACTTGAGCTGCCCTGCAGCCACTGCCATTTGTTATGTGCCTTGTGTTCAACCTGAACATTTGCTGTACGTCAGGAAGTAAATAAAAAAAGAAGCATTACATGTTTAAAAGCACTAAGCAGATCATCCTAATACTGCCAGTAGTACAACACCTGCCAGGCTGTTACGGAAGTAGGTATGAAGATTTGTATTTTAATTACTCATCTTTATACGGTGCCTCTTTCCACAGAGCGCACACTCAAGCTGCCAGGAGTGCATCCGAGAGAAGAGACAGCTCCTTTTCTGGAACCCTTTCCTTCCCAAGGCTGCTGCTCTGTGCTAAACATAACAGCACTGGTGATGCACTGAACAGCAGTGACATTTCAGCTGTTCCCCACCTACAGTGCGAGTAGACACGCAACCTATAAACTAACCTATAAAGCAAGCTATAAAAGCTGATTGTTCATGCCCCTGTCTTCTTGCACATCAGTGAGTTCCTGGCTGTGGCAGCAAGAAAATAGAGTAGGCTAGGTGCACCTACACCCATCCACACCTCTTCTAGCGATGGTGCAAACATCTTGCTCCTTTTTGAGGCAGTATCTGCAATAGGAGGCTTTCCTCATTCTGAAGGCACCTACCAGTAGATGCTGCTTCATGTGAAAAAGTGTCATGGCAAATTAAAGTGTTTTCAGGGAGCAAAATTAAGTTCTTTAACCAACACCCACAAATGTCCAAATGAAATCCAGAGCAGTGGCACCCAACTACAGACCACTGCTGTTCCAGAATGCCATGGTAAATAAGCTGTGATAGGCATGCAAAACCATCTTGACTTTACAGTGTTGTTAACAGGCAAAAATCTGATAAAGGTATGGTGAGGTTCAAAAAAAATAGTTCAAAACATCCAGTTGGCTCACGCCATTCAGACTATCCTCCTATAACTTTATCAGCATTAAATAAAAAAACCCCAGAATAATTAGGAAAGTAATGCCATCATCTGAGGTTGGCTGCAAGAAGCTGCACAGCATGTTACATGCATGCACACGGGCAATGTTTGTTTTTCTCAGATCTGTATGGAGGCTGGAAGACAAGGGGCTTCTCCTACACTCGTTCTAGATCCAGTCTGTATCATTGACAACTAAAGGTTTACCATCTGAAGAAGTCTACCATGCAGTATCCCTCAAGCTAAGCACTTGCAATATAAGCACCAAGATTTTGCTGACTGCAAGTGTAAACGGACCCTGATGAATATAAGAGTCAACAATATAAAGCACTTACCTGTAATTTTGTCTCTCACGAGCTTGCAGGATTCAATTTCACCAATGCTCCCAAAGAGACTCCTGAACTCCTCCTGGGTCATGTTCTGGGGTAAATAGTTGACTATGAGGTTGGTTTTACTGTCATCTGTAGCAGCCCCCGTCTGCATCGGGGAAGGGCAGTTTCTACTGTTGCTGGAGGGTCCATTGGTTGTATTGGAAGTAGGGCCATTCGACACCTGAGGCTCCATGGTGCTAATTATCTACATCAAAATAAGATGAGAAGGGGAAAAAACCTTAAGTTTCATAGATACAATAGCTATTTTTAAAGATACTTACAAACGAATGAGTAGGTAGCATTCATGGCGCATTTAGATACTTCAACAAAAAAACCCAGCTTGATTCCTCTCATTGTTGCAAAGTAGGTCATGCTCGTCTTTGGCTGTGAGCATATACTAAGATGCAGTTAAAAAAACCTTTTTTTGTTAATGCGAAGCTGAGTTCTGCTTTCATCACGCAGCCATTTTCACAAATGTAAATTTAAACCACATAAATTTAATTATAATTTAAGGTAATAATCATAATTAAAATTATAGTTCCATTAAATCAGATGAAGTAAGTGTATGGCTCTATAAAAAAGGTAAAATATTTTACCTA
The DNA here is from genome assembly GCF_000687285.1 of Phaethon lepturus. NCBI lineage: Eukaryota > Metazoa > Chordata > Aves > Phaethontiformes > Phaethontidae > Phaethon > Phaethon lepturus. The sequence continues at coordinate 42,487 of NW_010538262.1, forward strand.
TTTAATAACTGTATCACACAGTGCAATGACAACAACATTAACCAGGCACAGTCGATCTGCAAAGTGTCATCATTTGGATTGCCTTCAATTAATAAACTCATAGCATCCCAAGACATACCATTTACTGGTTCCAGTGATGACCTATATTCTCCAGTTACATTTTTCACTAACGAACTGACACCTCTTTAAATAATAAAGCCCTAGATTTGCAATCTTCAGAGATAAAGGTCTTCAGATATTTACTGGAATCAAAGAGGTTTAATCAGAGAAAGGCTTATCAGGTGCAGGCTGGAATTTTAACAAGTGCTTCTACCTTGAAATGCAAAATTCCAATTTTCACAGAATAGACTCAAGTAGACCTTTCCCAAAAGCGACAAGCGAGAATCCAGCCTAGCAAAGTGCATACAGGACAGTAGCCCCATTGTCACCAGTGCCACCGGTCATGTGAGTAAAGCTGCATGTTTATCTGCAGGCTGAGGACTGAAGAATACAAGTTTTCAACTGAAAACTGCACAGGCAAAGGAAGCAGAAAAGCCTGGGTACTGCCAGCCTTTTCTATACAGGTATTTGACTCCACTATGCTTGCAGCCTGTCTTCACTGTTGCCAGGGCTGACAAGGGAAGGATGTCATCTTCATCCCAAGTCTGGATAAATTAAAGCAATGCAAATGGTGTCTTTTGCGGTCTGCTGTGACGTTTGTGATGGTGCAGCTCCACCGGTACCTCTTATCAAAGAGCATCCCTCAGATGGGCTCAGGCTCCCTCGATCAAAGACAGTCAGTGATGCGAACTGCTGCCCCGGGCAGGAGACTCCACTGCCGGGGACCAGGACAAACGCAGGGAGAACTGAGAGATAAGACACTGCATGCTCTGAACCTTGTGTTCATTTGATCCTGTAATTATTATAATTACTCCAGACTTAATTTACTTTAATGTACAGTGAGGTACATGTTGCGACAAATTAGGTCTGTAATCCAGGAGGATGGGGGACACTAAAACAGGGGTGTCTGTGCTAAAATCAACTTCATCGGGGTGCTTCAGTCTCTAAATAGGTTACATTGTGGTCAGTTCTACTTACTTTTTAGTCAAAATGCCTCGGTGTTGTTTAATGCCTCGTTTAGGAAACTGCCCTCTCTTTTGTCACTGGAAATAAGTTTTGAATTATCATTATTTTTGATTGTCAGGCCAAGGAATAGCTATTTGGTTTAACAATTTTTAAATAAAAAGAAGCCCTGCCACACTATGCTTCACAAAAAGGCCTTAAAACACCAAGCAGAGGCATTTTAAAAATCAACCCCATGAAGACAGCAACTTCTTCAAAGACTTCGGCATGTCCAAACCAGAACCCCCTTGCCAATTTTACCAGCCCCATGTGCTCCTCCTTCACAACTTTCCCTTTTACCCAGGATTAGCCATACTTCCTTTTCAATCCGATTTCATACACGTATTTACTCACACGTACCACTAAATGCTTCAGCTGCTCTTCAATCTGTTTAGCTCGGAAGCCCAGCTGGAAGATCATCCTTTGATCCCTGCACCTCTGTGACCAAACACCGACGCCAACCCTAAGCTTCGCTGCAGGGTCGGGGTGATGCACCCCAAGGCTAACGCACTTCAGCTGAGCACAGTGCACTCATAGATGCTCTATCTGCAGCAGCTTGATTAAAATCAGGGGGAAAAAATTCAGTTCTGGCAGTAAGACATAGTCAGTAGATGAATGAAGCAGCTGACACTTAACAGCCGCTTTCTGTGCGCATTTAGATCATCTGACCAGATCCTTTCCAACATAAAAAAAAAAATCCACAAGGTAAACTGCAGTTTTCGGGACCAATCCTGCCCTTCTAAAGCTGACAGGGATACCACACCGCTGGTTTCAGTTACAGCAGAAGCAGGACTTCAGCACAATGCATTGAGGAAGGTACATCATCTATTATTAGCAACAGACACAAAAGCTATCTATAGTTGCCTATGATAAACAATAACCCTGGATCTTTTAAATCTGTGAAAGAAAACAAAATTCCAAACTGGCTCATGTCCTACTTAGGCCTTTTGTAAAGTCTTTTTAGTTACATTTTGAGCATCCTTGCTCAGATTTCAATTCAGAATTCAACTCAGGTTCAGAACATTAAGAGTAAGCTGCTCTGTAAAAATCTGTTCTTGAACAAGCAGATTTCCTCACATAATACTTCATCAAAATATCTTGGCACAAACTAATGTCACACCAGGTGCCAGGTTTTCTTCCTAGTTACTGTCACTGAACTCCAATTAGGTTTCCTGATTTTTTCAATAGTAGAAAGTAAAATCAAGGCACTTATTTGCCCTTCAAATTATTGCAAAGTTGTAGGTTACTGAAAATTGATTTGCTGTGTAAAAAAAGAGATAGTGGATAGAGAGAAATGTTGAAGAATTATTAAAATGTTTCTGATAAAGCATTTCACATGCATTTTTTTTTTACTGCGTAATTTTAAGTCTCCATTTACAGAGCAATTTCTGTGATAAAGCAGTTATATACCAGAGCTTGCATTTGAAGCTCTTACGGGCACAAAGGAACAATACTTATTTTAGATGTACATACTGATTCACATTAGTAAAGACTTACATTATTAATGGTAACAAAAAGGTAAGTCCTAGCTCTCCTTCCCAAACATTCTGTCTTCTTCCCGACATGTCTGAAGCTCAAATCCACTGTTACGAGTTCAGTGTGCATGCACTGGAACATTTATTGTCACGGACTCTTTTTAATATTAAGTAGTTGTTGATCCCACAACATTACATAAGAGTAACATTATTTATTTAAAGAATACACTTCAACATGCCATTTGCTGTTTTTTCTACCCACAACACTGAGATTTAGATTTTTAATTCAATACCTGTATCACAACGTGAACATTTTTGAAATAGATACTCTAGTTTCCTGGGCACACAGTTAACTTTCATTATGTTTTAATTACTGGTAATAACTTTAACACAAGAAAGTATTGGGCTGCAATTCAATTATAAAAAAATATTAAAGGAGGCTGTAAGTACGTCTTTCACTCATCAAGGGCTTATTTGGATATGGGCAAAATAAATGTGGAAAATACAGCAGTGACTTAATCCCAACGTTAATTTTTTAAAAACAAAACATATTCTTATCCCTTGAAGATTAGTATTACATCTCTATACACGCCACCTAAAATTAGCAACATCTCTATGCTTTTGTAGATCTTCTCTGACCCAGTTTAGGCAGCTACTACTGGTCTTGAAATATTACAGTGCAAAAGTCATGTGTGATGGCATTCACATGCTACCGATAAGAGGTATTTTGTTCTGTGTTTGGTTTTTTTTTGGCAACAACTCACCAGACTTCCAATACTGCAACACCATGTTCTATATACAGAATAAGTGTCTCTGAAGAATAAACTGCAGTTACTGTTGATAGACATTGATAATTTAGCCACCAATAATTTGAATATTGTATCTTTATAACACTGAAAAAATATGATCTGTGACAATTTCAAGACTGCAATTTTGTAAATTGAAGGCAACCCATACTTCAAATTCTGCATGTATTTAATCAGACTGCTCCTTTAAAACATGACTTCTTGGTGTACTACTTTTCTCAGTACAGTGATGTATCGACAGAGTACGAGGTATTTTAGTCTGACAGATTTCAGAAAGAAATGCTTTGCTGCTCAGGAGGACAGCATCAGCTCTGCCAGTGTTTTGCAAAACAATGCTTACCAAAAGGCTTGGTATAACCCCTCCTACAAAATATCAGCGACAAATACCCATTATAGCAACTCGTACATTACAAATAACATTTTGAGAAATACTTCTGTCTTTTTTTTTTACAATTAATTTCAGTTTATTCCTGCT
>NW_010538262.1:46374-57592 GCF_000687285.1 Phaethon lepturus
CAATAATGGGAGGAATACCTGTATGTATAAACAGAACTATTACAATGCTTAAACAAGCTAGAGTAACTGACATTAATCTTCAGTTATTACAGTAAATGTGACAACCATCTACCATCACAAAGCATAGATGATGAATCATTTAGAAAACTACCCATAGACTGATTAAGACAGTGTTATCTCCCTATTGCATGCATAAACAATAGCCAATGGCTCGATAAATGTAAATATACATGCTCTATATTTATAAAATTTGTTCTCAGCAGTCTAAAAGAAGGTCTGCATGTTGAACTGAAAGACTGTCACATATGTATGCTGAAAGGAGCTCGTATTCAGCAAATAATTGGCACCCATTCTTGTTGTCTGAATTACATATACTACACTGCCCATAATCCACAATAAACAAATTAATTTGGTATGTATAAAAAAGTAACAAATAAGATTAAGAAGTGTTATTTATAGGCACTAAAGAGAAGTGTTTTTAAAAATAGTACAAGCAATCTTTTCCTAAAATAAAAATCTAAAAAAAAAAAAAAAAAAATCCTAAAAACTACAGAGAATTCATGCAGACATATTCATTTTGAGGACTCGGAAGTCAAAAAAGTTATCTATGAATAATTAACTGTTCACAGCACCTAAATGCCATGAAAAATGATCATGGTAAATTACACCTCATGAATTCTTCATGAGGTCTAATTTTATATTATTTCTAAGTGTTCATTAATGAACAAACTCAGAACATTCTCCCATAAAAAAGAATTTAGATAAATAATGCAAAGCTCTTACTTTATCTAAAAAAGCTTTTTAATTAGCATTGCAAGTTGTTTGCTTTTACAAGAGAAAACAAATGGTGCCATGGCAGAGGTCCCATAGCCATCTCCTGAACAACGATGACAAAAGGAAAAACAAACAAAACCTCTCCAAGAAAATAAGTGTAGATTCACAAAGGTTTTCCTTCTATAATGAGAAACAGGCTTTAACTCCCAGCATATCTGCTCTTCTGAATGGAAGTCAGCATGGCAAGAGTCTCGGTCCCACAAGAACTTTTCTGCAGGTGAGAAAAGCCCATTTTACAGAGGCTGCCTGACTGATCCATCCATAGCTCTCCCGTCTGCTGATCTGTTCGTGAACAGCCATGCCAAAGCCAGAAGGTCAGTCCATGGGTATGGAGTGGAACACACACAAACACATCTAAGACCAGGTCCCTCAGCCCTGGACCAGCAGCTGCATGCCCTCACCCCACTTTGGGATGCAGCCACTGATACTCACTTCAGGCGTATTAAGCACATCTCTATTTTTTGCAGAATGAGGCACTGGATCGTAAAATCTTGCAGGACTGATCATGTCGTCTTCCCACAGGAATGTTAAAAAAGTAGTAGTGATTTTAAGTATTCATTGGTTCAAAACCACAACTCCAGCCACAGCAAGAAGCAGGTGCACCGGAACCTCACGTGCATGTTATGTGGGCTCCTTTCTAAAGTGACCTTCGGAGAGGCAAGCGATGCTCTGTGTGCAGCTCCAGTACAGACTTTCTTCTCTAACACATCTGTCAGATTTCACTGTCAGCTACACTTTTATTAGAGCTTATGTACTGCAGAACTAGACCTCACTATTATTTACTTAATAAATACATCATGAACATGAAATAAAGGAGGAAAATGAAAGTTGAGTAAATCTGCCTGGAGGCAAATCCAATATCCCAGGGACAAATCATTATCTAAATCTCCCTATTTTGACATGCTCCCCACTCACATGCACTTTTACATGCTCCATCTTCACTCTCCTTTAAGTAAAAGTCATATTTAATATTTTAAGTATAGATATAGCTGAAAGTCTCAGCTTAGAAAACTAGCAGTCTCTGGCTCTTACAGCAGGGGTACAGTCTTACAAAATCTTGGTTTCAGAGTGCACTGCACTCAGGTTGAAGTGGCATTTAAACATATTCAGCAAGTTCACATTTATGGGTGCCACAATAATTGTACAGAGCACACAAATGATACAAATGGAGAAGACAACAAATGCATTCATTTTAAGAGGCAAGCTTCAGTTCAAATAAAGGAGAAAATTATTTTCTTTAATAGCTAAATTTATCCTGATCTAGGCCATTATAAGCTTCTGCGTGAATATGCTAAGACAAAATATTCTATCCCCAGTCTGCAGTGAAATGAATGCAAAGTTTATTGGCAGTATTACTTATCACAGCAGTGCCTGAAGGATATAACTGATACTAGCATCAAGTTGTGCTAGATGCTGTTCAAATCGGTAGTAAGGGCAGGGACTGCCACTGTATCAACACAGCAACAAAAAACAGAAAGGCAAAACCCGGTATTTTTATTCCCAGTTTTGCAGAAGGGAGTCACACCAGAGAAAAGTACCTAGGGAAACTGCTGAAGTTACACAGTAAGCTGTGACAGCTCCGTAACACAACACCATATCCTCAAACCTGGCCCCCAGTGACCAGGTCACCACTCCTAAAAACTTTTTCAAAAAGCCAAACAGCGATATGATGCACCAAATTGTCCCTTTTTTTTTTATGTTTCAGATAAATGTGTCTTCTGTTCCCAGGAAGTATGGACTCTACAGTTTTGTATTTGATTTCAAGTACAAAAGGGAATGGGATGGGAAAAATGAAGACACCAAAATAAGTTACAACCATTTCAACATCAGTAACTACGCATTATCAATTGAGGAAGCCACTCTCAGAACTACATGTCCAGTAATAACACAAGAGAGGAACAAAAGGCATCATATCTCATACTTCATATGCTCTCTTACTCTTCCTACAGGTACTCTGGGGATGAGAAATCAGAGGAGGACAACTACAATTAGCGTACATATGGTAGTCCCCAGAGGCCAGAGGAAACACACAGGACTGGGGAGTGGATACATGGACAAGCATTCTGAGCACAGTGATCTCTGGGAAGCACAACAGCAGTGTTGCACTGTACACTTGCAAGGACAAAAATATTCCTTCAGAAGCAGAATATAGTTATAGCGCTATCATAGGTATTACCTCAACTCATAGTGTTTTGAGGTTCTTTATGAACTTCTACTGGGCTTCATTTTCAAAGTGCTGTTTCCAGCTTCTTCACCTCTTGCAGTGGTTACAGAGAAACTATGCATGTTTGAAATCTCAGAGGTGTTTGTCTCTGTTCTTCAGTGTTTCCAAACATCTTAGGAAAGTCTACAGCAAATGTGCTCAACAGCACTAATGAAACAGTAAGTGGGGAAAGCTAATATAATGGGTGATGGTCACAGAAGTTTCCTGCTACCCCTGTATCAGCGTCATCCTTTTCACTAAGGCAAATTGACTTCTTGAAAGCCAGCCATGCCCTTTCTTTAGGCTGGTTTCACCAGAACTTGCTTGTAATAGTTTCTGCCATTAAACACAACTTACATATGAAGATATGGGCGAACACAGCCTTGATTTCACAGCACAACCACCACATTGCAATACAGCTTTGGAGAAAGCCACCATAGAAGACACCCAGAGAGGTAAGGGATGCGTCACCAGCCTATTAGACGGATTACACGATTAGTTTGGGTGAAAACCCCTTAACAACCCCTTGTGCCCCACATGCCACAGACCAAAGGCCGGTGGTGGAGAGGTATCCTACTTCTGTGCCAGGACACAGCCATCAATGGCTCTTGCTCACCCATGTCCCTGGGGATCACTGGCTGCCTCCGCTAAAAGGTCTACATGGTTTTGAAACTCAAACAAAGACAATGCAGCCAGGCTCTGCCTTCGGAAGGAACATCTATTTCCTCATCAATCACCCCTGTACCTCTGCCAAATTCATACCAGGCAACTCTGTACCTAGAATTTTACAAGGGCTTTATTTCAAAATTTATTTCATCATTCTGGATTGGTCCTTATTCCCTCACAGCTTTTCATCTGGATTTAAGTGTTCTTTGACGATGCATATGAAGGCCAAAGGAGTTCGGGGGGGGGGGAGAATCTCAACAACAAGATGACATCTTTCTTTGATTGATACTCCAAGCCAAAATTTGATGAAAACATTCTCTTTCTCCATGGAGTGCATTATTAGGCCGATACCACAAAGGCAACAGGTCTTCCAGTGACTGCCTTGTCCCTCTTGAAAAAGACAGTGACTAACAAAAACCATACTTAAAATCTGTGCTAGCAGGGTGATAAAAACCGAAACACCATTGACAAAGTATTATGAGGCAAACCCAGAAAGACTGAAGAGGCTTTCTCAAAAGCCTGGATACTAGGTAATAATAATGATAATAATATTAATAAAAGAGCATGGTAGAGACCAACATCTAAGACAGGTCCTCAGTCTAAAGGACATACAACCTAAAAATACACTAAAATGAAGCCAATGAGAAAGTCTTTTTACATTTTGGTTACTTTCCCAATTTTATTTTTAGCTCAGAATTTTGTTTACTCATCACTAGCTCCTTGTAAGTTCACTGACTATATTACTGAGTTACATATTACTAATCTATAACTGAATTATATTACTGACTTGGGAATGTGTGTTGCACTGTACTGACGCACAGATTCCCACGGGTACGTACATGTTCATGTAAGAATCAGACAGCTGCAAGTCTTACGACAGGTCTACAGCAGCTGAATTCTATTTCACATTTTTCCCTTTAAGAAAAGAATCTAGAATAATTTGCAACCTGAGAGTTTAGACCGTGAAAGCTGTATTACAAGCCATACTGAAACCTAGAAACGTCTACTTACCAGAAGGCAAAGCAAAGCAAGGACAGAGCAGGCTCTCCATGAAGCCTAGGAACATCCAACCCCCCACCGCTGTTATTTCTACTGTAGTTCTAGAAACAAAAGCTACCATTTTCAGAAGCTCATATGTGATTTAAGATTCAATGTTGACTGCAATAGGATTTCAGCCGCTAAGCCGTAAGTTCTTCTTATGAAAATGTTGCCTATATGTTTTTCATGCAAAGACAGGCTATGTTAGGTAGGAATGGACAGCTTAGCAAAATACAGACCACAACCAAGATATTTTAAGGCTCTGTCTTCAACAGGACCTTAATGAAGACACACTGGTAAACACAATTAGGAAATACTAATCAACATGTGTACATCTTGACTGCTGGCACGAACATCTCTATGGATACTGCTGCTTGCAGGTCTAAGAGATAAGACACCAAAATACGACTTAGCTGAACATCGTAATTTCTGTCTCCATCATTAGAAATGTTAGTTTACTGCAAAGCAACAACCTATTTCTCTTAGAACTGAACTGGATTAGTAATAAAGAAGTTTATAGCTTTTCTACAATTCATCTGTAAGCCTGCAGCCCTGTACCACACTAATACTGCTCATGGAAGTAATCTTTTAATGAAACAAGCATCCCTGTTTCTGTAACGTACCTATGGTAGACAAGGTTACAATGCATTACTCCAAATCAATATGGGTGTCACCATCTTAAAGGTCATGAACAAATAAAAATTGAAAACTTGAGAAATTTCTGGCGGAGAAGTGATCAGAAATTACCTTCTTGTATGCAGAGGCAGCTGTTTACTCTGATGGTTTCACAAAAGAAGTATCTACACAATAGCTTAAACAAGAGTAGGTTTTAATGTACTGTTTGGGATAAATATCTCAGCAATCCTTAATTCAAACGATCTCATGCATAGAAGTATCTATGCTAAGCTCAAAGACCCATTACCATAGATTAATAATAGATTATTCATCAATGAAGGACAAAATATCAAGTACATACGCATGTATCTGTCACAGGTCAGGCTAACAGATCCCAATGTTTTATTCTGGACATAAATTCTATTAATCTCTGTACTAAGAAAGGGAAACATGCCACAGGCCAAATCAAACACCCTCCTTATTCCAATTACTCAGATGCCTCCTAAAATTTCCACATGAATTCATATTCAAATTCACCAAATTCTTATTCAAATAAATGAACATACACCGAACCAAAAAAAAAAAGTAAAAATCCTTCAAAGCTCCTCTTAAAAAAAAGCAGGAGACCTCATGGATAACATACTCCTGGTTAAGACACAATTCTGCCAACGCACCCAACAGAAGTGCTGTCAACCGCGGCCCCTGCTCAGATACAGGGGCCTGTGGACAGGGTGGGACCCAGGCCACCCCAGCTGTGCCCACTCAGAACCCATGTTACATTTTGCTTAGATGTCACCAGGCTGCCAGAAAAGTGGCAGCATTATCAGAGATTACTAGGCAGAAGTGTCCTAACAGCCTGAGCACATAAGAACAGGTTACTTGAGTATTAAAAAGTCAAAATAACCAAGTTACTGTCCTTTCTATTGACTAGCTTTCCCTTACAAACCTCAGTAGTCCTAAGTAGACTTCAGACTGCGAGCTAGATCCACTCCATGTGTTCCACCTCAAAAAAGAATAAGATGACAGAAGTGACATTGTGTCATTATTAAACCTAATGTATCACCTAAGCACCCCTGACCACAGGGGCATTCAGCCTAGATGTCTTGGTCCAGCCTGGTGTCAAAATGCTGGAGAACATGGCTCCTGCAAGTGGCCACATACGGCTGCGAAGCTTCTTCATAACCACAGAAGAACACCACACAAATAACATTCATTTTTGCATATAGTGAAGACTAACGATGGAAATTAAACTCAAGAATTTCTACCCCAGTGAGCATCTACATTTATGAACACTTCTTTCAGCAGTTGGGTAATGACAAGCACAGACAATAAGAAAAGGCTTCTAAAAATACAGTACTCTTTCCTGGATTAGTGTGTCTACAGTTAAATATAAACTGTGCTCTATAAATTATCAAACACAATGTCAGATTCTGAAGTGCACTCTGGAATCTCTCACGGAGCACACAAAATACAGAAAATGGTAATTTTGTCCTGGCCCAGTTAGTCTAAAGAACAACATGCTACTGTGCTGGATCATGGAGTTAGTTCACATTAATGGTCACACCAAAAATGGCTACAGCCACCTCCGCCGTTGCACATTTAATTTTTCAGGACCCTCTGCATCGAGCAAAGAAATTAATTCCCTGAACAGCTGCTCTCACAGGAAGGGAATCGACAGCAACATTGCCACAGTATAGCTGGCACAGGCATATGAGGAAGAATTTCCAGCATTCACGTTTTCTGCTAAAAATCAACTTCCCCCTACTCATCTACTGCCAGTAACTTCATTTGGAACAAAGATATACAAGGAATGGTATTAGAACTATTTTTATTTAAGGAGCATTTGTTTACATGCATTATTATTTCTATGGTGTCATGACTGTGTTCTGCTCTACAGGAATAACAGAATGAGCCTTTGCCCACAAGTGGTCCTGCTCATAGTAAAGCAAAAAGTCACTGCCCATCATTTGAAGATCAAGGACAGACAGCAAGAGATGAATACAAGGACAGCAATTAACAGTCACATTTATAAACCCTTCAATCAAATAAAATCTCTAGATATCCCCAAATATCTCTGATGCCACATGCAGAACGCACAGTGTAGTGACTTAAACACTAGTCGCAAGTTTTACATTCTCTAACGTCAAATTGCTAATAGCTATGGGAGTCTATATGTCATCTCAGAAGGACTAAGAAAAGGTATGGCCTCCTCCCCAGATTAGCATTCCGCTCCATAAAAATGTTTGTTAGTATTTTGCCCATGTGGTTTACTACAACGCTCTCAGAGCAAAACTATTACAGACAGGTGGATTTCCCCACACCTTAAGCACATAATAGACATCAAGAGTTTAAATTAGTCCACATACTGAACAAAAATTGCCCAACGCAAAACCTTCTGAGGAAGTTTAGTCTAGCAGTAATAATTCTCAAAGTCACAAATACCTCTTTTGCTTTTAATAGCAGTAGAGAAATCTGGACTTCTGAAAAACTGTCCTAATCTGTACTGGAGAGGTAAGGGGACAGAGTCGGTTCCTGGAATTCCACATCCTTGCTGGGCAATTAAACATAACATTACAAGATGAGTCAGATCTACCTTAAATTCTGAATTGTGAGTATTGCTGTCTCTGCTAGTTTTCCAGTATGCAGTAATGAAAGATTCATAAGGGGAGGAAAAATAAGAAGGAAAAAGCTTCCTTCATCACCCATGTCCCTACAAAAGCTTTTCAACAGCATTCAACCCAAGAGTTAACACTTCCCAATGCTCAGAAAAAAAAACAGCTACTCCAAATGAGCACGCACGCAATTATAGGCCAACACACAGGGCCCAAGCACAGTGCAGTTACCTGCTCCAGCAGCAATCTTTTGGGCTCTATACCGAGGGTCAGATGGGACCTTCTCACCAAATGTCCCTCAGGAAGCAAAAACCAGAGGGAGCTGTTTGGTTTTACTTCTACGGCTCGGCGAACACACCCCGGTACGCAGCGGAGTGGCTGGATCTGAAGGACTTGCGCTACTGGAAAGGCTCCAGTGGCATCACCGCCCTCTACCAACACCGAAAAAATCACTTACGTGGACAGAGACGCATTACGCATGGAACCTTCTTGAACACTGCAAATGACAGAACCACCTCCCATAGTCATTTGTGTCTGTTTTGAAACAAACATACGTTATCATATCGCCTTTACCTCCAACAATTCAGGATGCTCAGAAGCCAAACATGCTACTACCCCGATTATGAAAAATACTGGCGCATGGCTCCAGACTGGGGAATAATATCAACCATAGTGTATAAGCGCTTTTATAGCAATAAAAAGAATTCAGTATTAAAAGAATAAAATAAAGTATCTTTTTTTTAGATTTCAAGGACATAAAATTTCCCATCACAACAGCATCGCTGACGCAATTGCGTGTGCCTTAGCAACACAGGCGTACTACAGAATTTTATATACATTGTGACTCCAAATATTGTCAAAGCTAGGCTTGTATTTTACTGTGCCACTAAACCCAAAAGGACATACAGAGGTTTAGCTATTTTAATTAATTATCTTAATATTCCCATTTTGTCCCATTTAATTAAGCATTCCTAACCGGCTCATAGCATTTCCTGACTTTGACAGATTTTCTTCAGTAAGACACAATCAATGGTAGAACAATAGGCAAGACAGATTCTTAGCTTCCTCCCTACTTTTCTGGGCCCTAAAGAAGTGATAACGCATCAGGAGCTCCAAAACGCTTAGGGAAACATGCATTATCATTACAGAAAATAAAGACAAACCCAACGCCGGTTCTACTGAACTAATCCTTAATGAATTTATGCAAGCAATGTAAATGCTACAAATAGGAAAACATTAGGTAGTTGCAAGAATTAACTGCATTCTTCTTATAGTCTCATGTGAAAGTATCTCATTTCTAACACTGATGTTCCAAGGCTACTGCGAACTGTCAGAATACTTAAAATAAGTAAACAACAAACAAAAGGTCTTATCTTCAGTGCCCCAAGCTATCATCCAAAACTGGTTATAATTAAAGGTGTGAACAACAAAGCAACAAACCTGCAAAGTCAAGGTTCTGAGAAATTAATGGGCATCACACCCCTGCACCAGTTCAAATTTATCACTCATTATCTCCCCGACTAGCACAGTGCCATTTCACGTATTTGTGCCTCCCTCTTTCCTCCAAGCCTTTCCTGCCTTTTCTAGATGGCTAATTTTAGACAATTACTGCCTCTGACACATTGAGACCTTTTCTCCCTCCTTTCTTCTTCTTGCTGTAAAGCTAGTGACCTACAAAAGCCCCCTGCACCTAATATATTCCAGTATTTCAGAAAGCAAAGATTGATCATTTGAGGGGAAAAAGCAAGCGAGCAAGCAGTCTTTAAATATCTGTTTCTCCAACATCGTCACTTTACATTATCTCAAATCGTTAAACATACTCAAATGCAAAGTCTAAGGCAAGGTACAGGTCCCCACTAGACACTGATTTTTATTAGTATTAAATGTATTGTACTTGTTGAACTGTTACCCTCCTCTTTGCAAAATCGTTTAAAAAATGAAGAGTGTGGCTTGCTTTTAAAGTTACTTGGAAGTCCTACACCGCTGGTAACTGGACATTTACAGAAACAACTGGAAAGCGTTACATTACCCGAATGTCCTTTCCTTCTCATACAAGCCCCAGCATTTTCCTTAACATCTATTCAAATGAGAAGGGAAGGTACACATGCATGAACACACATAAAAATACAGGCATACCCATCTCTTCCTCCATCCTACTCAACGAAAAAAAAAAGAGAAAGAGCAAGAGAGGGAGAGGAGTGCAATGGGGGAGGGGTGACTTTCCACCAGATTAGTAAATTTTGCAAAATCTAGCCTATCCTTTACAGAGGTACCATGCTTTTTAACATCGCCTCACTTGCAAGAAGACTGTTTGCGCCCACTTCTCCCCAAAAACCCCAATGACATTGAAAAAAATACTGCATTGCAGTATTTGCCAGTGCATCAGAGTGTATCCAGTCAGCTGTCCCACAGACAAACAAATGTACATTTTAATGTGTCCAGGCATGTAAATGAGTTGTCTAGTGGACACAGATTGCCAAAACAGACAAGTGGATTTGTCAAGTTATCTGCATCTCTCTCCCTCTCACTATAATATTCTCTGCCACTGCCCATTTCTTGCCTGGGGTGTTCACTGAAATGATTTTGAAAGTGCAAGTTCCCAAAGAAAACAACAAATTTCCCTGCCAGAATATGGGACACAATCATACTTTATTTCTTTTGAAAAACCTCGGGGTGTAGAGTTGCTCTAGGTTATGTACCAATAGTATGACAATTACACACAGAAAATAACCTGCATTTAATTAGTACACTCCCAGCATACCAAGTAGGAAGGTTGGGGGAAAAAATCCACTGTAACCTGGAAGATACTATTTAAAAAACCCAATACATTAAATATGTGTAAGATTAACGCAACTGGATTTTCTTTCAATAAAGTCACAATATTTAACAGGACCAAATAAAGATGATGAAGACTATTCCAAACTCATTCAGATGGGATTTTTAAGTATACCCCTTCTAGCTCATTGTAACCATCCTCTGTCACAACAGCTCAGGCTCACTTTGAGAGAACTCAAAAAGGTAAAAATTAAAGAGGAATAAAGCAAACGAGGCAACCAAGCCAGTCAACAGTGGAGAGGCATCCCTGTATCTAACACGGGAACTTGGTTAGTAGACTACATGGGGAGAGGATTTTAAACTGATGGCTGGTATTCACCTTGCATCAATGTCCAATTGTAAAATTTCATCCTTTCTGACTACTAGTTCACCAAGCCAGTGGTGGCTGCTCCCCCCCCCCCCCCTTGGCACTCTG
>NW_010538262.1:57623-59595 GCF_000687285.1 Phaethon lepturus
TGTCTAAAGGCAACTACGTTTTCTCCACCTTTTTGTCTGAACAGAAAGCGGTTTTAACATTTTAATCTTTATTATCCATATCCAGTCTGAGTTAAATTTCACTAACTTAATACCTATTTTTCTATATGAGGATCTACAATGCAATCTTTTATATGCAAGAAGAAAATGTCACTATATACATGCAGGCTGTATTCATTAATATAATCTTAAAACAAAGAAAAGAGGAAGATCAGGGCAGGAACACGTGCACCATAAAACAAGGATTACATTATTTTTAAATCTTTGTAGAAACACCAAACTGAACAGAAAATGAAAATGTAACTACTAGCTGATGACTCTTAAAACAAACAATGCAGCTGTGTATAATAAAAGGCACCCTTATTTATTGTCGTGACTAAGTTAACAGATTTAGAACACAGTATCTCTGTCTTGGACAGAAGAAAAATTATTTTACTCTCACGTACAACTACAATGCATGTCAGAATACATCTCTCTGCACATGCACAGCCTGCAAAACACAGAATTTTACACATGCACACCCCCTCCAAATTACCCCCCCCCGTTGTAAAGCAGTGCAGTTTTCAGAGAGCCATTCAATTACTTCTTCACAGAAAGGATTGCAGCAGAAGCAATACTTAAAACAAAGCAAATTAAAAGGGGGATCTAATTTCTTTTTATTCGTATTTAAACTAAGCACTACCATTGCTGCTTGAATTTGAATGCAAAGTAACCCTGCACTAGAGAATGGAAGAAAGTAAAAATATCTGAAAATCTTGAAGACAGAAAGAAAGGCGTGTTCTATATTCCTGCTTTGCTTCTCTTGTGCCACCTGATGTGTGATAGATGAGCATTTTCTGGGCAACCACATTTTTATATCTTTTATACTACCGTCTATCACTTACTAGTCTACTACGCTTTTAACACTTCTAGCACCACTAGCCTTGTTTAAAGATGCACTTCTGCTATTTCCCGTTATTGTCTGCAACTACAATAAGAGACCGTCACAATTAGCGAAATATTCAGACGCGGTTTAAAAAGTAAAGTTGCCACAAGGAGCCTGGCATTGGAAGTGGATATTGCTCCGGCAGATAAATAATAGACTGTGGCTAAAGGTGGGGCTGGAGACTAAGAGGAGAATAATCTCATTATTTTTGTAAATTCTGCTCAGCACATAAACCCTAGGATATGGTGAACTCCCCTGAACTGATTATTCTGCCATATAACCATCTGATTTTGTAAAAATACCAATATCACTTAACACAAAATCACTGCTTAGGGTAAATTCATTCTACCTACTGTTCTCATAGGGACATTTGCTGGAAAATTCTAAGAAATGATTTGCAGAAGCTATCAGCTGTGGGAGTTCACTATTATACCTCTGTCAACTTCATTCAATATAATTTACATTTTTTTTTTATACTGCCTCACAGGATTCCTTGCAATTTTTTGCACGTACAATTTCACAGCAGGGAGGGGGAAGGAAAAAGAAGAAAGATAACCCTCTTTTGCAGAGGAGAAAGAACAGATGCTTAAAACCAGATTTCTAGAAATCACTGTAAGCCTGAGCCAGAAATGTAATTAACACCTATTTATAAAGAATAATTAAAGTTGTGACTGCCACAAAGAACAGCAGAGATAATCGAGGTAGCCTCTGTTTTTTTTTTTAAGATTTTTTTTTTTTTTTACACTGTTTGCAGTATTCCCACATGATTGCCACCTGCTCCCCCACTCAGCTTCCCCTATGCTCGTTTCCCCGGCAACCTTTCATTGGCTTTTCCTCCCAGCTATCGCTTTCAGTTCGGCTGCTCAGTCTAATCTTATTTGTTTTACACCCATCAAAACAAGCAGCGAGACAAAGACAATCCTGTAAGAATGGGAAAAGACCGTCGCTTTGTTTCCCCGGTTACAATAAATATCCGCGGCAAAAGCCTGCAAAATGTTAAATTAAGGGAAAAGGGGGGTGGGGGGGAGG
>NW_010538263.1:0-12399 GCF_000687285.1 Phaethon lepturus
GGTGCCGTCCTTCAGGAACAGACTGCTTCCACATTTTGAGTCTAGTGTCTGACATTTCATAATACTAATTTGGTTGCATCTTACGCTTCTGTACATCCACCCATAGGCACAACAGAGATTTCATCAGCAGATTCTTAATTTGTTTGTTTCTGAATGTGTGAGTGTGTGTCTCATCAAAATCTGGCATAGCAATACAGGATACTTCATCTATGATTCTATGGAGCTTTGTTTCTTCTTTACAGCAGTTAAAAACCATTCCTTTGTAATGTTATAGAGAACAGTTTCAGAAGTAGATAGCGATGGTTTAAAGTATGTGCTAAATTCTGTTGACTAGAATGCTTTTCCAGCCTAGAAGAGAGAGTTCAATATGAATCAGGCCAAATTGTGTTTACTATTACAATGGCAAACATTTCCATTTTTAACCTTATCACTGACATCTTACACATATTTCGTTAGTAGTTCTACACATAGAAAGATTACTATAGCAGGAATCATAAAAGGATGCGAGATGTCCCTCAGAGGTGTCATAGATATATTTCAAATGGAGCTTCCATTGTTTCTGTGCACAAAAAGTTGTTTGAGGAGGGGGGAGGAGGGAGAAGTCAGTAATGATCATGAATGTTATTTAAAACGTATGCTCAGTCTTAGGCATTCCATAATGATTGATTGCTTTTACAAGTCTTGAGCCAAATAAAACCAGGTAAGTTATATATTGACAACACAATAGACAGGGAAAGTATGAATTTTCATTGTGTAAGCTTCAAACAGTGAAAAAATCTGCTACTGCTTTCATGCTAGTAAAAATTATCTGTGTTGTGGGATGTATGTATTTTGAATTTTTGTGGGATTTTTGTTTTCAAGGTATCTAGCTAATACTTTAGGTAATTTGTGCTAATAAAAGTAACCTTTTTAAGTTTTGAAATAGTAAAGCACTAGCTATTATATGGTATCTGATTTGAAATTTTAATATATCATGCTGTACTATAGTGCACTCTAATTTGTTTATAGCATTTGATTATCATGTCAATTTACATCCAGGGTAGAAGAAATTGGCTGGATATCAAGCAATAAATTTTAATAGATTCACCATCTGCATCATTTGGTATGGCATTCAGTGATTTTTGTCCTGATGTGACAAACAAGTTATCATTCTTTAGGCACTGCTGATCTTCACTGTTTTGCATGACTGAGCTAACTGCATGTTGCTCAGTCCCTGATGTCTGATCTGCACATTCTAACAACCTCTTAGACGTAGACATGACATGAAATATCAAAATGGCACAGGTATGCTCTGCAAGAGCTACCATTTCCAAAATCTTTGCTATGTTCAGAAGCATGTAGGTATGTAGGCTCCACATGATGCTGTGCTGGTTTTGACTGGGATAGTTAATTTTTTCCGTAGTAGCTTGTATATTTTGGATTTGTGCTGGAAACAGTGTTGATAATACAGGGATGTTTTTGTAATTGCTGAGCAGTGCTTACACAGAGTCAAGGCCTTTTCTGCTCCTCACCCCACCCCACCAGCAAGTAGGCTGGGGGTGCACAAGAAGCTGGGAGGGCTCACAGCTGAGACAGCTGACCCCAGCTGACCAAAGGGATATTCCATACCGTATGGCGTCATGCTCAGCATATGAAACTGAGAGAAGAAGAAGGAAGAGAGGGATGTTCAGAGTTGATGGTGTTTTTCTTCCCAATTAACAATTACGCATGATGGAGCCCAGCTTCCCTGAACACTTGCCTGCCGATGGGAAGTGGTGAATGGACTCCTTGTTTTGCTCTGCTTGTGTGTGCAGCTTTTGCTTTCCCTATTAAACTGTCTTTATCTCAGCCCACAAGTTTTCTCACTTTTACTCTTCTGATTCTCTCCCCCAACCCACCCAGGGAGAGTGAGTGAGTGGCTGTGTGGGGCTTAGGTGCTGGCTGGGGTTAAACCATGACAGGTGCTTACAGTATGTTGGTGCAGTAGTTTTCCTCCTGCTCTAGATTTTTGGATGGCTTATCAGACAGCTTCATGTTAAAGTCTTGAAGAAAGTGTGTCATGGGTACTATTAAGCAATTAAAAAGCAGTGAGCTGGTTTTCAGGCTTCCTCTGAGCTTACCACTGAAATGTGCAGACTTCTGTGCTGTAGTCCTGTGCTACAGCCTTCACCCTGTCCTGGGCCAACAGCAAAGTAGAACATGCTGCTCTGTGCCACATACTTGGAGAGTATCAAAGCCAGAGGAGAATAAATCTGTAAATCTCTAGTGTCTTTCACCAAAGGATTGAGGAAGAGAAAGCAGGCAGTACAATCTGGACAAAACCAGCAACTGCATCCATTGCTTTGTATGAAGTTTCAGTTTCAGTTACCACTCCTCCTTTTGCTACTACAACAACGCTAGATTTTACCTGCATTGCCATGCAACAGAGACTTCCAAACTAGGTTTTTGTACTTGAAGTGATATGTAGGGCTCCTGAAATGTAAAGACTAATAGCAGCGTTATCCAGCAGTAAAAGAACTGGTTGCCCAGAGAGGTGATAGATGCCCCATCCCTGGAAACAGGGGAAAGGTCAGGTTGGACGGGGCTCTGAGCAACCTGATCTAGTTGAAGATGTCCCTGCTCATTGCAGGGGTGCTAGACTAGATGGCCTTTAAAGGTTCCTTCCAACCTAAACCATTCTGTGATTCTAAGAAAGAGTTAGGGAACTCCTGGTGTAGAAGGCACTTTATCCCTCATGTTTATTCTTTCTCATCCTAAGACAAGTCAGAATTCAATACACACAGATAAACAGATTTCACACAGCCTGCAAAGTCTGACAATGAATGTGCAGAAGAGCAACAGTTAATTAAGAAACATTATTTACAGTGTTCTCCTACATTAAGAACTAATGATTTATTTCATTTTATTGCTTTTAAATATAAAGAAACTCTATTTGTTTTATGTCATGGAAAAAAAGCGGAAAGAAAGCAGGGGAAAATAACCAAGTTGTGATAATATATTGAGGAAGGCTACAGGAATAATACAGAAAATTGAGAATAAACAAAACACATAACCTTGTTATGCTGAGAATTTGACAGGTTTTGCACAATATTTCAGATGAGAAAATTAGGCAAGGGAGGGAGATGAAAGGAAGACAGACCATTGCCTATAAGCAGCCAAATTTCTGTTTAAACGCAGCAGTAGAAGCTTAAGTGACTAGCATGGAATGGAGCAAGCAGTCTAAGACCACTATAATCCCTGAGTTGTTTTGCCAACATCAACTGGCAGAAGAGGGAGAATCAGCATCTTTTATCATTTGACCTTCAAATTGTGTCTACCTACTGCCCATGACCAGCTGTCATCTTGCAGCTTTCCTTTACTTGCTGTCAGAGATTGAATGGCTGGACTCCTGGAAAATTTGTCAATTATTAAACAGCCTGAACTGTAAATCTATGTTTATTCAGATTTTAAAAACTTATTTCTTTTAGGTAACCCCACACTGCAAACACAGATAATATATGTTTACATGTCATACAATTATCTACAATGCCTTTCTTTGTTCTTAAATGGGTACTTCTAAATTCCAGCTGAGATGCAGTGAAAGGGTTAGTTTTTGATCTTGTAGCTCTGAAGGGAGCCAAGTGCAAAGAATTTCATATGATTAATGTTGATGAATAATTTCTTCATGTTAATAGAGAATAATAAAAACATGACTCATTCTCCTAACCAAGATCTTTTAAAGTGGCATAGATGTGTGCTAACGTCAAAGGAATCTGCCAGAAGTTGATTTTGCTCATCAAAATTAGTGTTATTTGTTCCATGTAGGCACACAAGGAGGTGAGATCCATTTTCTTTTTTTTTCAGTAAGATAAAAAATCAAACCTCATTTAAACTTTTTTCATACACAATCTGATATATAAAGAGCCAAATTCTGCCAGTGGGTTACACCTATGAGCTTTTCATAAGGTCTAGAGCTCTTGTAGATTCTTCATAGAATGAATATATTCCACTGTCTTCACAACACCTCGATTTCAAGTTCTTGATAATTAAACCAGTTGAATGAACTTGGTCCAAAAATCTAGCGGAAGAATTGAATGATTTTCTAGACTTAAGGTTCTAATCTTTCCTTTTCTCCCCTGCTTTTTTATACTGTGCCCAAAAGCTATGTTATGATGTAATTACTGTCATTTGCTGTGAGAGACAGGGAAGGGAAGCAGATAAAATCTGGCCTGGACATGGCAACAATTTCATCTCATTATGCTGATGACTATGATTCAACTTCTCAGTTGCTTTTGGTTCTCCTTTGGTTCAATTTTGAAATAAGCCAGAAATGAGGGATACGTATTTTAAAACTGAGGTTTTGTTTCTTTTAGATCATGTTTTGGGTTAAGCCTTTTTAGTTCAGCTACTAAAGATGATTTGGGGCTTCTCATAGAAGCTGCTAAATTGTAAAGAATTGTTGCCTTTAAACACATTTTGTATTGTGGTAACCTACAGGAGAACCAGCTATACCTTTCTTCCCATTGTGCTAGGTATGAAACAGAAACCCATCTAATCAACATACAAATGCTAAGCAAAAATTCCTCACGAGCAGGATATAAACTGGCTTCTGAGTCCATGAGAGCAGGACTGGAAGCATTTAATTGCATTCTTAAGGAGAGAATCTTGATACTTTGTTACTTAAGTGTGTATGAGAGAAAGATCTTAGATGACAGCTGCTGCTGAAATACTGTATATCTGTGATGCTTGTAGAAAGAGGGAAATTATAGTTTGTACTCTAGAAATGGCTCATGTTTGTCAGGCTACAACACTTATTTTCAAAGATTTTTTCTTATATTAACTGAACAAATAATGCTAATCAGTTTTGACTTCTGGATTCTCCATAAAATATTCCAGACATCTTACCATTGCTGACTCTAAGTACTTTTTTTTTCATTTTTGAAAAGTAATTGCTACTACTGGCACTGCTTCCTTGGGGCTAGGCTCGTGCATTTAAATTACTGACTTGTCTAATTCTTCATGGCAAAGATGGTGGCAGGCGGGCAGTATTAGCACATCAATTGCTGCAAGTACCCATCAGATACCATTGTGTTTCTAGAGATTGGAAAATTCATCAATGTTTCTCATGTAAATAAGATCTTATTAGCGTGTTCTCCCAAATTAAAGAAATGTTTCCCCATTTTCAAGATACAATTATTGATTAGATCTTTGAAATCCATCCCATACTATGATAAGGAATACTGTAAGAGAATGGCCATCTTACCTCATGCTAGTATGTGCTTCATCTAATCTGAACATATTTTTACCACGACAGCTTCTTACCATCTAAGGTGTATTTTTAATAAGGAATTTTTGGTTTGTTGCAGCAGGTGAGGTGACACACAAATTCCAGAAGTTGATACTCTCTCATTTCTGTAGAGTGTATTCTCACCTTTTACAAGTATTAACAAACTCCAGCTTCCAACAATCCCACAGAATGAGCAAAACAATATAAAAATTAATACAATGAACATTGTAAGAGTGTTATAAACTACACCTTATCTTGCCTCTCTTCTGTATCTGTGCTTTATGTCACAAATGTGTGTCTCTTTAGACTGAGATACTCTACAAAAATAAAACTTTCTTGGAGGTTTCTACTTAGCACAATAAGCAATAACAAATAATCTATTTGCCAGTGAGCTGCTGCATACTGTGATTAAGAGAAAATGCTCAATTTTCATAAGGATGTTGATTATTCCTTAACTTTAGCTCAAATGACTAGGTGCTGGTTATATTCTAATGTGTTAAAATGCTTTTTTCCAGGATTTATGTATTTAGAGAGAGTGACTAGGAGGGGGGAAAAGCCAATATGTTTTTTTATAAAACAGCAATTATTTGTGGTTCTGTACAAAGGCTCCAATGGGAGTTCTTCAGCATTGACTGGTGATTCTTATCAACATAACCTGGGTGTGTTATAATTTGCTGCATTACTCTTTGTTTGCACTGATGACTTTTTGCAATGTATCTAGAAGAGAAGAAATATGTAATTGTGTCACGTAAGAGACTACCATCAGTTTGAAATGATGATGAATGGCATGTGTAAATATGTGCTTATGAAAAGGTAAAAGACTAATGAAATAGTAACTAACACATGATAATCATTTCAGAAGGGTTGT
The DNA here is from genome assembly GCF_000687285.1 of Phaethon lepturus. NCBI lineage: Eukaryota > Metazoa > Chordata > Aves > Phaethontiformes > Phaethontidae > Phaethon > Phaethon lepturus. The sequence goes on from NW_010538263.1 coordinate 6,114, forward strand.
AAAGGTTCTTGCTAAAAGTAAACAATGTCTGGTAATACAAAAGTTTATAGTCCTATGGTCAAAGTGAACTTGGTGTCTTTCCATTAATTTCCCTCCTCAGTTAAACAATACTCAATCCTTGAAAAATTAATGGAGAAAGATTCTGATTTACAGAGAGATCCTCTCAAAACTGAGAAGCAATGTTAAGTGCCACACTAAAGGAAACACATCATTCCCTGTAACAGACATGCATAGGATTGCTCATCCTCGTTGAGACAATAAGTCTTTCACAGATCTCCACCAAAATTTATTTTGATTACTTGCATCAAAAATGCTGATTAACACAGGTACTTCTTGTTCTGTTTAGTTGAATCAAATGTTCTTACTCTTTTTAGCTCTGCAAAAACAGGTAAAAGAAACCAAGTGAACCATGGTAGTGGCTCAAAACTTTGTGAAAACCAAAACTAAAGTAACCATCTTCAACACATTGCAGCAGAAAGAAGAGAATCTGTAGGTTTCTGGTTTGAGAGAACAGAGTAACCATCTGATTTTAGAATTTTAGAAGAAAACAAGAATGATTTAGAATTAATTGCACTTAAGGAATTCTGGCTGGATATCCTACCTCTTTTTCTCTAACTATAAAGTTATGGTTTAAAAAAAAAAATATAACGGACTGACTGATTAATAAATTGCAATCAATTGCAATCCCTAATTATCTCCTTAGGAGGCTTGAAGAGAAAGTAATGGATGAAGCATGCTTTTCTCTCAGCATGAGAGGAGCTGGCTAGAACAGCTTCATAGTTTAAAAAAAATAAATAAACCTTCGCTATAAGTGAGAAAAAGAGCAAAGTTGTAAATAACAAGTGTGCATCTGATTTTCTTTTTCTTATTTATATTGGGTAAAGCCAAGAGTGTGATGTCTGTGTGCAGATAATTGAAAGTGAGATAAATGTTTCTAAAACTCTCTTAAAATCCCAGTAGAGATTATATTTCTGTACAATATCCGAGAGGAAAAAATTGTGGAGTATTAGGGGATCTTGTTAGAAGTTTGACATACAGTAAGTGGTTTATAATTCCCAGTGGTGTAGATGGAACTGTTAAAAGAGTCTAAGCTCATAGTCCAAGGGAAAATGTCATCAGGTTTTTAAGGTCATTGTATGCTTACCCTATAGGAAAAAATTCTTGAAAATTATACCCATTTATTAAATACAACTGACTTTAGCAAGGCTTTCTCTCTTCTCTTTTTTTGCCTCTTTCCCAACATACAAAAAGAGGACATTTGTGAGCTTGAAAATAAAATTCCACCTTAGCTTTTCCTGTGTGGTTTAATTTGACCTGTTTTGTTCTGCTTTTTTCAGTAGCTTAGGAGTAGACACATGGCCCATTCTCTTGTGATTCTGACTCTCATTTGTAAACAGACAAAATGGGAAGTATCTGAAAGAGTTACTTAGCATAGCAGTCCATGTAGCTGTTGCTGAAGGCTGCTGTGGAATGGGATGTGTCTTGTCAGGCTTCTGTATGAGAAAGAGTTCAGTAAGATACAGCACTGAAGTCTGGAAAAGAAAGGACTAAGACGTTTACAAAATCATAAGAATAATCAAGGATGCAAGAATAAGGGGTCATCAGATGAAACTGAAAGGAGCTAAGTTCAAAACAAAAGGAGGCAGAACATCTAGGTGCATGAGTCTTCCCTCCTGTTATATTTACTTGGGGAGAAAAGGTGCCTCCTTTAACTTCTCATTCTAGCACATAAGATTCCTCTCATGGAGATCCTGGTTATAACCTGCATACTCTTTCCTAAGGAAAAAAAAGGCAACCTTTCACTGCAGAGCTCTTCATCATACTATATAGGATATGATGGTGTGAGGAAATCCTCAAAAGATTCCTGGAAGAGAACTAACAAAAAATTGCATATGGATACTGTAGGCTGAATGGTCTTATCCCTGTTGCTCCTGATAGGCAATAAATAATAGTTTGTCTTTCATTACAATGATGGATCATGGGAACTACAGAACAATGATTCCCATCTCCAATAAGATGGTAGAGTCTATACTAAAAAAGCACGGGATCTGTAGGGGAAACCCTGTTTCACTAACTTGTTAGAGTGCTGTGAGAGTGTCAGTTAAACGCTACAGTTAAAGAGGATACTGACAGTATAATATTTTTGGGGTTTAGAAAGTCTTTAACAAACACCAAAGTTTATTAAATTAATCATGATGCTATTGGATTAGATTAAATGTTCTTTTATGTATTGGAAAGCTGGTTAAAGGATAGGAATTAATGGATGGGACAAAATGGCCAGCTGTCATGGTAGAGCAGAATTAAAAGGGAGCATAGGGTGTCCAGAAAAGGCAGCAAAATTCTAGGCGCAGTCAGAGAGAGAGAAATGGGAACAGAAGAGAAGGCAACATTTTGTGACTAAATGAAACCTTGGTGTGCCCAGCTGTGAGCAGTTTTGTTTTCTGCATCTCAAGAAAGATGTGATGGGGTTAGAAAAGGTGAGAGAATGTCAATTGAAATGACTAAAGATGTGGACACTGTCTTATAAAGAGAATGAAAGAAGCTGGGACTCTTCAGTCTGGAGAAGAAAAGGCTAAGGTCATGACCAAGGTTTACGAAATCGTGAAAATAAAATGAATTAAAAAACTGGTGTTCACCAAATCCACCAGTGCTAGAACTAACAGGTACTGGCTGACACTGGCAGGAGGTTGGTTTAAAACAAAGGATGTACTTTTCTATTAAGATGGCTATGAACTTCTGGAATTTGTTGCCACAGGTGGCTGAGACAGCAAATGGACAGTATCAGCAAGTAGTAGAAGGAATTAGACAAATTTCTTTTGTAAAAGGAGTAAATTAGTGATTACTCACTAAAAGGATCTAGCAGCGATATATGCTCTAGGACAGCTAATGCAGCCGGTATGGATGCACTGGAATGACAAGGCCAGTGGACTGTAGAAAAGGGCAAAGCTTATTTGTTCTCCTTAATAGTGTCCTGTATGGCACTGTCCAGCGCAGAATATGAGACTTGAATGAGTAATGTCTTACTCAATAGGGCATTCCTTATGCTCTTATAGCAGAAAATGTATTTTAATTTCTCATAAGAAAAGGTAACTGTGAACTGTGAAAACTTTCTTGCCTAGTTAACTTTGAACAAGAACATATATTTTGACACATTCACCTTTACTAGGCAGAGCCTGGGTATTGGATCTGTTTCAGATTGTATCCTTTCACTTCAGGTAACTTATCTCCTCACTTAAAAATTCTAATGAGCACACCCTGAATTTTTTGATTCTGTAACATTCTTGAAAGAGTCCACACGAGTCTCTGGTGATTTTGTAATTATAGCAAGCTGAATACTTCTGGCACTTTTAGTCCGTACCTATCTTTGGAGATCAAAATTTACACTTAAATGTAACAGATTATGCTTTTTCATCCTAATTGGGATTCTCAAGCCTGTGGAAACAACACCCCCATGTCCTGCATCCAGTACTAGCAGAAGATGCTGAGGTGCCATGACATGAGACAAAACATGCTGATAAAAACCCAAGACAACAATAAGCCAACCTAGGTTTCAAAAAAAGTCCTCTTTCAAGGGAGTGAAGATGCTAATCATTATTTACCCTGAGCAGATGGAGCACATAAATTGCTTTTGCTGTTTCCCAGGCACAAACAGAAGTTAAAAAATACTAAAACCCCCAGAGACACAGACAGAAAGCTAATAATGACAAGAGATAAAAGTTTTCCTTACAAGTTCCTGAAAACTGTATTGATATCTCTGACAGACAATGAATTGCCTGTCAGTATCTCACCATTTGAAAAGTTTTTGCTTTTTGTAAACAACTCCTCCTTGAACATTTCTCATTTGCTCAGAGACCAACCATTTAAACTTCTAGCCATTCATCAGGAGGTGTGCCATGTGTCACTTTATGAATGCTCGAGTACATTTATTATATAACAAAAAAAATGCCTTGTACAAGGTTGTGTTAACAGATTCCACCACCACCACCACCACCACCCCCGATACCACTCACTGCATTATCTCGTCTGACCAGCTTTATGCTCTTTTTTGATAAGCTTCCCATTCAGGACACACAAAGGATCCTAGAAATCTATACATGTATTGCTTACCTTGCTGCTTTTCCTGCCCCATTCTCTATCTCTTCCCAGAGGCTCCCTTTAAACCTTCTCCCTTACACCTACTCCCACTTTTTAATCTAAAGCCTTGAAAGGCAAAATATACCAGCTAAAAAATTGATAGCTCTGTGCCCAGATGTCATCTAATTCTTCTGGTCTCCTAGCAGTGCTGTCCTCTGCTACAAGGTCAAACATCTCCCACTTGTAGTGAGAGGGAAGGGAGACAGAGTGATTGTGAAGAAGGCTTCCTGGAAATGACTGCTCGATAAATTCAGCCAGGTGCTAAGGGAGGAGGAGGAGGGAGTGTTGGATTTTATTGCTTCCTTTTAATAAAGACAACAGTAGGTTTGAGCTTTGATTTTCCCCCCTCCCCCCCACATTTCCTACATTCCTACAGCTTTGCATTTAGTTTGGGCCAAAAATGCCGTTCTAGAGTTTGCCAGCATTGCTGTAGGCTTTGCTTCTTTCAAGGGAATGGAAGAAAGCTGCTCTTCCACTTAGATGCATTTCTGTGCATTAATCTGGGGAGGCATAGTCCAACTGGGGAATTCAGCTGAGTCTCTAGATTCAGAAGCTGTGTTTAGTATTTGTCCTCAATTTTTCTTTCACAAAAGAAGATGGATTTTCCAATGATTCTTTTTTTGCAAAAGAAGAGGATTTTCCAATGATTCTAAGTCTACTTTTCTTTTTGTGTATTCCCTTTGGTCACTTTTTCTCTGAATATCCATTGCCCACAAATATCTTTCATTCCAAGTCCCAGTTCTGTTGCCCTTGCATGATTCCTTGCCTTTTCCCTGATGTAGGGAGCGAGGAAGGAATACAAAAAATACATGCAGTAGGGATTTTCTTTTTAGTTTGGGGTTTTTTTTCTAAAAACTGGAAAAAAAGTCAATTGCTGCAGTCTTAAGAATATCTGTGTGAGCACTAGTCTGCACACAAAAAACAGGGGGAACAGATTCTGCTCCCATGAGCTCGGCTTGTGCTGGCAATACAGAGCAGAAAGCTCAGTGTAGCACTGCCTGCTCTGACCTACTGGGATGTGAGATCTGCACAAATCTCAGCAAATGTGGATGTTTAAATACACCTATTTTATTAACATTCTGGGGGGAAAGCAATACTGGATTTTCTGTTAATTTGAAAAATAAACATTTTCAACACTTATTTTATGGATTTCAAATCCAATTATTTGGGTTTTTTTAAGGGACGGGAAGGCATAATTGTCATTCTTTTTCTCTTTTATATATTTTTTTTAAATCTTCCTGAATAGTCATAATCTGGATGAAAATGCATACAAATCCAGAAGTATTGTAGAAAGTTACAATGCATAAACTCACATTAGAATAAAATCTTTATTCAGTATTGAAATTTCTATATCCTGAGGAAGTCTGTCTCATGGCCAGTGTAAATAAAAGTCACAAATTTATGTCTCTTCACATGGTATGTTTTTTCTTCGCTCTTAACTCTAAATATGAAAAACTTGTTTGGGAAGAAAAAATTAACTAGACACAGCAGCAGAACAATGCATGCTTCTGTCAACTAATGATCTCAGCAATCTGAAACTCTGTAGTGTACTGTCTCCTGCCAGGGACACAAGCAATGCATCTGAAGGAAAACTCAGAGAAATGTTTTAGTGTCACCATTTTCAGATTATCAATACTGGGAATCTAAGCTTGAAATAGATATCTGTATGTGCATAATCAGAATTATGCATTCTGAGTGCTACCAAAAATGAGTGTCAGCTCCTACTTACTCATTTATGTATTTCACTTACTCATTTATGTATTTCACTTTGTATTTCATTTTTGCAGAATATTTGTTTGTTTTGCCTATTTTTCCAACAGTAGTGTATGCTTTCTGTTTTTTAGAGGATACAAATTGTGAAATAAACTATGGCTTTGCCAGAATTTAGAAAAATATTTATAAACATATTTATAAACATCTAAGAAGACATTAGGAATTTTTGGAAAGAAAACAAACAACTCACAGCTTTCCACAGAGTACTTGTCATACAATATGAGAAGTAAAAATAGAAAAAAGGGCATGTGCCTTCATCCTCATTTCAAATAAACTTGTAAGAGATACAGGTTAATGTAAAAACTATATTCAAGGTGTTTCTAGCCAAATTAAATACCAGTAAGTTAGATATTAATGAGGAGAGATATTTGAAAGCAGG
>NW_010538263.1:12430-24162 GCF_000687285.1 Phaethon lepturus
GAAGATATAAAGTAAAAATACGAGCAGAGGAGAAAATAGCAAAATTTTAGTGAGATCCTGGGAAACAAATAAAAGAAGAGAGGATACTAAGGAGATGGTATACATTTTGACAGAAAGATTAAGTGGAAATAGTTTTTATTTCTTCAACTCCACAAAAAGAAAGACAATAGAATTTACCACACATTAAAACTAATAATGGGCTTTTCTAAAGATAGATGGTTGTAACAAAAGGGCCCAAATGAGAGGCAGTGGCTTTTCACAGGCGCTGATGTAACTGAGCTGGAATGTGCAGCATTTAGTGTTCCAAGAGACAATGGCTTGAAAAGAGGTGGAACGGGACAGATTCAGTCTGAGCAGAGGAAAAACAGAACTTATGGACTTACAAGTAATGAACTGCACTGATGACGTTTAGGATGAGTACAATGAATTGTCACTGAATCTATGTTATGATGGATATGACTGTTATCCTTAGCCAGTTTAGACGGGAGTAAAAGCTTGCTGATGCCTTGCAATCCTAGAAAGCTAATAACCGTGAAAACAGACAGTAACGCTCAGGATTGTGTGTGACTCTGAAAAATGATAACAGAAAATATTAAATGACCATTAAGATGCTGAAGAGATCATTAAAAAGCAATAGAGATGCTAAATAGAACTTGGATTTCTGCCTCTCCTCTCTCTCCCATACTCTGAAATGACAGGAGGTTTTTAAGGCCAGAAATTATGATGAACAGACATTTTTATAGATAATTTTACAAAGCTGTTTAAAGAAATAGATCTTCCCTATCCTAGTAATATGAACTCCTTCACATCTACCCACACCTCAAAATTGTGATTAACCCTGCACCACCCCAAACATCTTCCTTGTTCCAACTGCCCACGCTTACTGCAGAACATGGAGTGGTGTTGTGTTGTGTTTTTTTTTAAAACTAAAAGGTTGAAAAAGCATAAAAGATAGTTGCACAAACTGTCATAACCTGTTGAAAAGATTGACTCTGAACTGAAAAAACAGACAGCTCCTCTGCCATCTGTTTTACCTGGAGATATCTGGCATATAACTACAGCAGCGTCAGGTGGAAAAACTACAGGAGACATTCTAAGGTCATAGATATGATAAAAACAGAAAGAAAGGATGCTGTGTAGGTGTTAGATGCCAAAAACAGTTTCCTGATAAATACCAGTTTGATGGGGGAGAAATAAAGGAACTCCCATAACGCTAAAAGGAAATACAAATAGTTCTGAATAACCACAGAGGATTTCCATAAGAAGGAAAAGTGAGCTTAAGCCTCTGATGTGGTCCAGAGACAGCTGACAGCTGCGTGTGTGTTGAAAAGTGACGAGGTTGACTCCTGCAATATACGCTGATAGTTCTAAACACCTTCCAGGATGCATTTGTAGGAATTTTAATCTCTACAAATCTCTAGAGGCTTGGGCTTGGCACGTAGTCATCAATGACATGGCCATAGCCCTGGAAGACATTTGTCATCCTACCAATTAATTTAGCCACAAGACTGCCTGTTTAATCTTTTGTCATTGAGCGGACATCCTTAAAAATACAGCTATTCTCTTTCTTTCAGTCTATTGCTACTCTGAGCAAATTTTGTATTTGTTTAGAAAATGCTCTATCAAGCACTTGACTTGCTTTACTTATGTGCTTGGTTTTGTGATATTGTTTGTACAAACTTGTAAGGTCAGATCCCTGCTTATGGGCAAAGGATAAGATCATCACTATATGCCTGATACTTTAAGGAATTGAACTACATACAAGACTACCTGTTAAAAGGAAAAATTAACAATTTCTATAGTAAGTTAATCTAATATTAAAATCAACTATTTAAATTCAGTTGTTGTAACAGAGGAAGATGAATTCTGGGACACAAAGTAGGGGAAAAAGTATTGTAAAGCAGACCTAGAAAAGAGAGAAGATAGCAAGAGGGAGAGATTCATTTAGTTGAGTTTTTTTCTGACTAACGATTACATTTGAAAGGCCAAAGAACATGCACTGTCTATGGTCTCTATGATTGGAGAGGATATGAAAGCATTTGGAATTTGACTTGATGAGTTTAATTTCTAAATGCAAATCTGTAGTGGAAGAAGCTATCAAATTAGAATAAGGTCAGCTGGGCTTCGCTAATTCACAGCAACAGTGAACCACATTCAAATTAGTTCCCATCAGTTGTGAACCTGGATCAAAGCTCATTTTACTGACAGAAATCTCTGTCTAGGGAAAGGACCCACAAGACAGCAACAGAAAAGTAGTAAGAAAACTCATTTTGTAAAGACTCGTTTTGTTGATTTTGATCTAGCTGTGGCATAATTCAAGGAACCTAGGCTTATTCCTGCTACCTTATATGTTAGAAAAATATCCAAGAAGATTTAGTGCATGATTTTGCAAAGTTCATTCTAGTTTCCCTGAGCTGGTAGTTAACTTTTGCATCACTAGAAAATATAAAAGCACTATCTGCCATTACGCAAAAGACAAACAATACTTAGAGGTTGGGTTTCTGAAGGAAGGAAATCCATGGACTGTAATATGAAGGACTTGATTACCTTCACAATGGCTTTTGACTCTCTGTACGTTATGTTTTGGAAGGCAATTACTATCTAACTGGGATTTTATGAGAATAACTCCTTAGGTTATTTTAGGAGGTAACTAAGAATATAAAGCTGTAGCACAGCATGTTTATCAGCATTACTGCCTAATAACCTTTTGTTGTTTTAAAAGACATATCAGAGAAAACTCTGGTATTCCACTATCCTCCCTATCACTTATAATGGTTGAGGAGTTCAGTGCAGAAACAATAGATCATCAGTACAGGAAATTCCTAAAGTGCTGATGGATAAAGCTGGTCAAATGTTATTTTAGTAATCAAATGGTATTCCTAGGTTTGATACAATTTTTTTTGTAGAAACCAGAACAATACATTCAGATACCCTTACTGGCAATAAAAATTGGTGAGGTGTTTCTTGTGGAGGAAAATATCTGTAAAACCTAAAAACTGATGTTGTATCTCTGCAAAATATTTGTAGCTCATGTAAGACACAGGTGAGAATTCCTACCATTTTTAGTTGTTCATATTCTAATTTGTTTAGATTGCACCTATGTTCTCTTTTGTTCTGTGTAATAAAACTTGTATCTTTTTATATAAATCTAAAAATACTGTGTGGTATTATCTGAACTAGCTCTTATCCTACTTAGACACTGATCGCACTTAGAGAAGCGTGTATTTTTATTTCTAAACTCTCCTGATGACAGTGATCAAATCCAGAGTTTTACAAGGATTGTCTAATGTTTTGGATGGACTTGCTAATACTGAAGTTGCAGTGATTTGTAATCCAGCAATGACCTTATCAGATTTCTGCAGACATTTTTAGCTGTGGCTTAATGGTCATAACCGTGTACTAGCAACAGGGGGACATGTGTTAATTTTACATTCATTTGACACTGTTTGAAATGCTTTATTATGTAATTAAGGATAAATATGCCACACAAATAAATACCTTAGAATTGACATCAGTGAGTCAGCTGGAACTCTACCCTTGATGCTCTGCTAATATTCTGTATTAAGGAAGCTTATTCAGATAAGTGTTCATCTTATCTCAGGCATCATCTAAGTGTTGTGTGAGCAAGAAATTTCCTACCCTCTCTGGGGGTCCAAAAAGCTGTTATCTCCTGATCTTATTGATTAAGACTAGGACGAAGTCTTGGTATTACTGCCCTGAATGGAAACAGTAAGAGAAGGAAATAGAAGTTGTTTCAGCTTGCAGACTGAAAGGATTTAGACAAGATTCATGTAAAAGTCCAGACTGCAATAATCAAAAAGGAACCTCTGAACTTTTCACTTATAGCTGCTAAACATGCTTTTATACTTGGAGATTAAATACGGCTGCTCCAAATGTAAAAGAGGCTATCTAATACTTCATCACCTTCCTCTACACTCAACTTACTTTTTGACGACATGCAGAAAAAGAAAACCCCTGAAGAGCTTTTCATAAAAGAGGGCCAGTCAAAACAGATCACAATTGTAGTGCAAATAGTATCTATTTAATTTCATTTCCATGTACCCTTCATTGTCTACTTTCTTTTACATTCTCATTTCCATCTGGAAGGCTGGGAAGGCAGCTGGCTTCCCAGCAGACACCAACTCCACAATTAGGTAGCTGGCAGGCAGCTATTGCTTTCCTGTTTGTGGAGACTGTCTGCCTTGCTGGGCCTCATGGCACACTTGCCCACTATAATCCGTTTGCACTGGGAACCTGGCTGCACCTATTGGCCCTTGGTCAGGAATAGAAAGGGTTCAACTGGCTCTGTAACAGCAATGACATTGTATATGACCAGGCATTAGAAAACATATGGACTATAGTGATTTGAAGCCAGTTTGCTGGGTTATCTGTATTCTTCATTTACATCAGAAGGAAATCTGTCATCGAGATGGCACAATAATGCTTTTCTTGTCCTGCTGACTGTAAATCAGAAACATGCTCCTGAAGCTGTTCCTTACACACCTTTCTGGCGGGACGTTTCATGCTGCCTGTAACCTCCAAGCAGCACTGATCTTTGAGGCTATTTTTAAGCCTTCTCAGTTGTTCTCATTTTCTCTACTGCTTTAGGTGCCCATAATTCAGAAACACTATGAACTTTAGTTATTGCCAAAGATTTCTCTGATATTCAAAGCCTTACTGCGTTTTCTTTGCTTCTCTGAGAATCAGTAGAGCATGATCCATAGCTGTTTACTTGTTCTGATGTTGGCTTGCCTACAGATTAGAAAAATAAAAAGTTACCGTTCAAAATTGGGGGAGCTAGATGATTTGAAATCTAGATGTGGGAAAACAGAAGACAAGCAATAAGCTTATATAACATACGCACCTGGACTGTGTATATATTATATAATACAGGATCTCTCAACCAAAAAAATTTCACAGAAATTACTTGAATTGAGGTTATTTTAGAACTTATAATTGTGATTCTTGTTGCAATTGCTAGTTCGGCAGTTTCATTTTTCTTTTCTAGTCTATGTCCTTTCCTTTTCTCCTTCCACTTTCCTGTAGCCTGTGTCCTTTCCTTTTCTCCTTCCACTTTCCTGTGGTATTGCGGAGCTGTCCACCATGCTGTCAAAGATGTCAGATTCAGATTTTGGGACCTCTCTTACAGGCTGTGCTTCTCCTCTCCTTCAGCAGCATCCATCCCTATGAAATATTGCACATAATTTGGGGTCTCCAAGCTACCGCCAGCCATGCTCCCTTTGTTACTAGACAAACTGTTATTTTACCAGTGCTGATGAGCTCCAACAAGAGGATGTGCCAGCACATTCAGAGCCAGATCACAGAGCCCCATGCTCCATGATAGAGTGAGCATTTCCTTAGCCCTAATGATGAATCATGATGGAATCTGCTAGGTAATGTTATTAAAAGTTAACTTTTTTGTTTTTATTGCATTTTTGACCATGGGCTGCTTTTATTTCTTTTGCAGAAGGTCTAAAGATAAAAGATTAAGAAGGTAAAAATCAATAACAATTAGGAGCCTCATGATTTTGTCTCCTAATAAAATCCAAACCCAAGTTTAGACTTTATTTTTCCATCATCATTTTCTGGATTCATGCAACAGTTATCTAAAGAGAACATAACATTTTGTACACAACAGTTACTGACACCAGTTATTTTTATCTTTTGCTTTTTCCGGGAGGCAAACAAGCCTTGTTATCTTCATTGTACAGAAAGGAGCTTCAGGCAGGGGGAAGGGCCACCTTGGAAAATTCAGTAGGCACCAATCTACATCTTAAAGCTATCCTATAACCAGACAGCATCTGAAGTAGGGATGGACAACATTCTGTCTCCATCCTTCAGTATCATGCCTTTAATCACTAATCATCCTTCTAGCTTCTTTCTTCTCCATAACAGAAACATCTTTTGTTTGTTTGTTTGTTTGTTTTACGGTGAAGAACAGAAAAAGGGGAGATAGTAGGCTGATTCTAGAATCAAATTCTAATTAAATTGAATGCTGTTACAGATTGTTATGCCACCAAGCCCACCTTCTCCTTAGGCAACATAGGTACAGATGTTTTCTTTATGTTACAACAGAGGTCCTCCTGCGAAGTGTTTCATTTTCAGAGCATCTGATCCGTTTTCTTAGGTTTTGTTTCTGCAGAGCTAATCTACAGGTCAAATCTTAAGAAAATAAATATTATTTCATTAAGTCTTAGTGGACAAAGCCAGAAGAAGTTTCTGTGGTTATTTCATTTCTTCTGGAAAGTGTCATGGGACCTAACACATCAAGAAAAACTTACTCAAATTATCATACACTTGATGACAGTTTTTGCCAACTTCTTTTCCTATACTTCTGGGAGCAGAGGTCACCAGCTGCACTCCAATGTGTTATAAGTGTTTTGTCCAGAAGCTGATTTTCCTCCCCTTCGCACTTGAAGAACACCTCGAGGCGGTTTGCCACGTCCTTCAGGCAGATATGCTATGCATATTCTTACAAGTGGCATCCACCTGGTGTTAGAATATTGCATCTGCCTACCAAAAAGAGCACTCCAGCTGTTACTTAGCTTCAGATTTTTTTACAAGATTTTTCTCATCGTCCTGTTGCTAATTTGAATGTCTTGGCCAGATTCCAATGCAAGTAATTATATTCTATCTGTCTAATTTTCTCTGCCATTTCCATTGCGGATGTTATTTGTCACTCCTTGCAAGAGTGCTGAGTGGCACTGCTGTTGAATTTCCGATGCATATTTGGGTACTGGAGAAGAAAACTGTGCATGGAGTCCAAAAGGAGTTTACCTTCCTCCCTTCGAGATTAAATACCCTATTAATAATCCATTTTTGAGGAGAAAAAACCCAACATTTGGGCCTCGTGAGTTTGGTGCCAAAAGTGACATGCAGAAACATTTGTTAGTAATGTGTTCTTTATATTGTTTATTTACCAGAAACAAGCTGGATGTAAAGTCATTACATTTGAATATCTGTGATCCAGAGGTCTAGGATTTCAGATTCTCATCTAGTTTAAATTTATAGGTCCTATTTAATCGGCCTTAGTTCAATTGCATTTGTATAAGATAAGGCCGCAAACTTTCAAAGACTCCACATTCAGTTTTCATGATCACTGTAACTTCTGCCCTTGAAGACCCTAATCTCTAGGAATTAACTTATTTCACCAGCTGCATAGTAGAAATGGATTAATGTCTATGTTCCAGAAAACACTGACTTTTTCTTTCGTTGCTTACACACATATATTTAGTTGCTGGTACGTGAAATAATTCAGGAAAAACTACCTCAAAGGTAAACTGGAAAATCAGTAGGTGCAGAATTTCACTTTAAGCCTTTATGAATCGGTTAGGTTACCTGACTTACTCATGACTTGCTATCATTTATTATGATAACATTTATTATTGTAGTCATTTATTATGACCTCTCTGGATTAGCTGGATTTAAACAAATTATCTTTGTTCTCTAGAAAAAATTATAGAAATTCCAGAAATGGCTGAATCAGAATGAACAGAGATCACCAAGGTGTGGTACTGCTTCATGTCACATAATTAGCTGTGCTTCTCTAGAAACATCAGAACCAAGAACTTACTGTAAGGTGAAAAGCTTTAGCCTCTTGCATTCAACATGGTTTTATTTCTGTGCTTTCTTAAATGATGCTAGCTCTCTAGAACAAGGAATAAACAGGTAAACCTGATTCTCTCTTTAGAAGAGGAATGAACAATCTTCTTCTTTTCAAATTTCTCCCTGGGAATCGAATGTTTGTGCACTTCTACCACAAAAGCCATTTCCAGCTCAGTGGCACAAGAACAGACCAGCTGATTAACTGACCCTACAGTACATAAGGTCTGTGGGAGGAAAAGGCATGTAGAAATAAATTACTTTGGCATAGTACAAATTTTTCTGTTAGATCAGTACAGTTTCTTGTACAGTTAGAACTGCAAACAGCAGGCGAATAAACTCCAAGTTCTGCACGCACAGGATAATGAGTATTATCTTCCTGTTGCAAAGCAGTGGAGGTAAAAAGATTTGCAGCAGACTAGATAGGTCTACCTTCCAGATTCCAGTGTGGTGTAAGGTGGCAGGTCAGCTATCAGCAGCAGTCTGGCTATGGCAGCAGGGGCTTCAGTGCAGAATAAATCATCCTGCCCAAAATCTGTGCCATATTGTACAGACCAGGGCCCCACAAAGGGCATGTTCCAATGAGACTCTTTGAGTCAAAGTCCTGAGAAAGGTACGGCATTGCAGGTGAACTTTGTTATACAACCTGACACGGAGGAGGACAGATAGTTGGGTTGATTTCCTTAGTCATTGAGTACACACAGATCTACCGGGAGTTAATCTCCATCTCCAGTACACCAAGGCCAGGTGTACTCCGCATCTTTGGATATTATGATTCATTTGGTAACTGTTTTGGAACACTTTAGGTTACCTTTCTAACTCCCCCCCACCTGCATTAAAAAAAGTGCAGCATGAATACTGTAAAACATTTTTTGTTAATATTAGTTTGATTTTTTGAAGTGATGTCACTTGGCTGGTTTATTACCCCTTTCATGTTTTCTTTTCACAAGTATTCAAACCAACAAGGAATGTTACCACCTGCCACTCCCCCAAAAAATGTTATAGAAAGTAAATTCCTGTGTCTGTGTTTTCACTGAGAATATGATTCTACCTGTTAAATTAAGGAAAACTGCAAGGTTGCACAATTTAACCTCTGTTAGGTTATAGAAACTCAGGTTATAAATATTTTATACATGCCACAAGACCAAGAAATAATTATAGAACCATTACCGAAAATGCATTTGTGACTAAGAGTTTCCTCATAGGCCACTCGGAAGTGGAAAAAGGTCCAATTCACATTAAACAATTCTGGAGTACCTTACTATACTAACTGTGATTATGCCCATTTGACAAACTGAGACACAGAATATCTTAAAAAAAATTATTTCCGTTTTGTAACAATGCCACTCAACTAGGTGGCACAGAAGTGTTTGTCTGACCCAGCACCATTAATGTACATAGGAATGTTCCTATTCTCTCCAGTGATCACATATATGAGACCTTAAAAATAGCACTGCATCAATAATTATGATGAATATCTGTTGTTCAGATAGCCTTTGAAAAAACCTGATATAAACAACAGAGTTAATGGAAATGCTACAGAGTCCTGTGAAAAACATGTTTTAAACTATGTGAATGTTGATTGGGAATTATTTTCTTGTTGTAACGATCATACATCTTAAAAATTTAGAATGTCAGGAAATTTTTTAAGAAATCTTTTTTTCTGTATTGCACACAGTTTGCTTCCTTCTTTAAAAGATGTTCTTTAGTAATACAATGCCAACGTCTAATTCTAATGACAGGGGAAAAATGCCCAGTACATGAACTGTGATGGTCTTTCACTGTGCCTTCTGCTAGAGCAAATATCCGAGAAGGAAATACAGACTCACTGGCTTAAAGGTTTACAGAAGCAGTCTTGTAGTTCTTGCTCATGTAAGTACTTGGTAAGATGTTTGTTGTGATATAACTGTTCTGCTTCCCAAGACATTAGCTGTTCTGCTGAAATGATATTGCGTTACATAGTGTTGTGGAATATTACTAAATAATAAAAGCAGTATAATGTTGATAGTCTTTTCTTGGATATCAGAGTACTCTATGGGGTATTCATTAATGTGCAAGAGTGGAGCCTGAGTAGTTGCTCAAGCTCACCTCCTTCACTGATTTAAACCAGATTGTATATATTTGCAATTCAATGAAGAACTTGCATAAAATTAAATCTATGTGCCTTATTATTTTTCTCCTGCATCTAGAAGCCCTTGTGAGAAATTCTTTAATTAAAGAGGTAGCACCATGGCTTTAGTTTCAGATACATTGGTTAAAACATTAGAACTGACACGATACTCCTCCCTGCTCTGTAAAGAGAAAGGAAAAAAGTGTTGAGAGAGAGGGAGACAGGAAGAAAACATTCTCTCCCATGTCAAAAATTATGTATCAGATCTTACATTCAGCATTGCTTTGTACTTTTGCTCCTAAACATCCATTTACATAAAGCATGGCTCATGTTATTGAAAACAGTTGTTATGAGAGCAATGATATGTGGGTGGATGTTTTCCTGCATTTGTTGGGTTAGGAGCTCTCACACCTTTCTCTGCCATTTGCACTGGAACTGGAATGGTGCCCATAAAGCCTTTTTGTTCCCTGTAAAATCATGGTTTGTGTGTTCGATGCAATTTTACTTTTATTAAATAGATTGACCGCTCACCAAGCACGGTACTTCTCATTAAATATTCTCCTCTGCGTAAAACAGAATACAGCTGAATCCTACTTCAGAAATTCTACCCTGGAACAGCATCACCATTCTGACCCTACAAAACCCCAGGAAAGACAGAAGTAGGACTAAAATTAGCATCAGATGCTTCATTCTTTAACTCATGCCGGAATGCAAAGTAAATGCTCTGAAGTCAGTCTGATGACTTTCAACCAAGACAGATCAGAGGATTAACAATGATTTTTCATATTTAGGACCTATTCCAGCTAAGCACTTAGGCATATGCTGAAGTTCTGTAGCTATGTAATGTCCAACGATGCTTTGGTTGTCTGTAGATAACTAGCTATAGTTTCACTTTCTATCTTAAATCTTTTCTCACTCAAGGCTGATCACATAAATACACAGATTAAAGGTGAATATACAAACAGGATATTATTCAAGCTGACTTATTTATTAATTAAGTGATTAACTCTGCTAGGGTCCTAACTTGAACAAGAGCCATGTCAACCCTCTCTTCCTCAAGACCTAGAACATACAAAATTTGGACATTGCATAAATGATGCAAGCCTGTATCCTATCTGTGTTGTTTTCACATCACAGATTTCCCTCTAAGACAGTCTTCCCTATATTGTCTATAATGAATGCACTGTGTCATTCCAGCAGGGACCTGTGGTGGAATTGCAGTTTAATAGGTAAATATTTGCGTAATAGATTTCCAAAGTATATCTTGTAGGGGATAGCAGAATTGATGAACTTCAAATGTGTTGTCACTGCTCAGCTTAAGGTATCTTCTTTAAGTGCCAGTTAAAGCTAAGGTACTCTCTAATTATGCTCAAGGAAAATTAGAGTGTAAAAAGAAAAACAAAGGGGAGAAAAAACTTCACCCAAACCAAAAAAACACAACCAAACCTCCTTTCTCTAAATGTTTTTTTCTAATTAATCATTACATCCTAGTGAAATTTTTTTTTTGTTAAACTTCTTTCTGTCATAGCATATTTGGACTTTCATTTGTTATTTTAATACCTTCCTCTTTAAAAATCATGTGTTTTCTGTCTTATTCTGGGGCAAGGGTCACCGTTTTCCTATGTGACGGAACAGGCAGTTTCCTTTCTAGGCAGAGACCTACGAAATTTTATCAGTTACTGTTTGTAGATAACTCTGAGGTTGTAAACCAGAAGCTGGTAGGGAACATTAAGGAACTGTCATTTTTTTGATACTGTAGGAAATAAATCCTGGAAATGCTATTCTCTGCTTATCTTGCTATGAACAAATTTGTTGGGTTTTGTCTCCTGAATACTTCTAGAGCTAGCAAAACAAGCATATCAATTAAGGTTGCAGTAAATGACAACAGTTATGAGTAATTATCTTGAAATCTTTCTCATATGCCGTAGCTTTCAAAAAAGGTATCATATAGCATTTCTTCAAAACAAATAGCCTCAGTAATTATTTGTCCTTATTTTGCCAGCTTTGTTAAATGGTTCAG
>NW_010538263.1:24193-25571 GCF_000687285.1 Phaethon lepturus
AACAAAGGAAATGCAATAGAAATGTAATCATATATTTGTTCTACAGGTTTGGCCATGCTTCTACATTTGTAGAAAATGTAATGCCCATTAAAAGCATGAATCCTGATGCATACGCACACAGCTGTGGCTCTTGTATGGTTCTGAATGGTCCTATTTGCCACGGTACTGTAAAAATATCCCCAAAAACCCACACAGATCGAAAATTCTGCTCTCCGGCCCTCTGCTTGTGTTCCATCGATTCTCAAACTGTTTGGCTGTTATAGACCAATAGGTGTGACAGCCGCACTCTGATTTAAAGGTATTTATAGTCAGTAAATTACTTTTTACAGAAAGCTATGGAAGCTAAAGCTATGCAATATTCTATCTCTGCTAGAAAGATTTTCCTTCCTTGTACACAGTATAAACAGCACAGTATTCAATGTGCACATCTGATTAACTGCATTGATTGATCCAAGCAGGCAGCCCTATTCACATATAAATCATGCATATAAGACTTTTCAGAACTCAGTCAGAGCTTATGCGAAGACATTTATTGATCTTTGATGGAGACCACAGTCAAGAATTCTGCTTTGATTAGAAAGGTAAACAATTTTTTCTGGCTTTTGAAAATCAAACCGAATAGTCTACCGTAAGGAAAATTTTACAAACTGCCAACTTAAAATGGTGAACTCTTAAGAGTTTTTATAGAAACCCTCTAATCCGGAGGTGTTTGTATGACAGGAGGCTTTAGGATAGGCTGTCAGTTTTTAAAAATCTGCTGCTCTTCCTACATGTTCCAGACTTTCCCCATCTTCCATAGCCAAATCTCCTTCAGAGTTCTCTCTCTTTTTCCTTTCCCCCAAGCAAGCTAATAATAGAATACAATATCTCCAGGATTTTGGGCTGGAGGCAAAGTTTTCTCTCTCTCTCTCTCTTTTTTTTTTTTTTTTTTTTTAGCATACCGTTTATCAGTTCACACTAACTCTGCCTTCCTATATAGAAAAAAAAAAAAAAGAATGGGCTCTTGTTCAGCTTATCACAGCACTAAAATGTATCTGTTATATATAATCTTATTTTTAGGGATGTCAGAACAGAACTTCTGAGGGGAAAAGATTTTTTTTTTCTTCTTTTACATGCGATACTGTTAAGATAGTTCTCTCTGGTTAATATCAGGGAGCAGGAGCTTGTTTGGGTATTACAATATTAACTGGGTGTTGTTAACAGTTAAATTCCTCAAGGGTCTGAGCAAATATTAACAACATAATGGGAGGAGGCTAACAGTCACTGAGGTATTTGCTTCTGCCCACCACCTTTGGACTGAAAACTCCAGTGTAATATCAAAAGAAAGAAAGAGAGAGAGAGAGGGAGAGAGATCTCCTTCTTAGTGCAACATTCCTGC
>NW_010538263.1:25602-68298 GCF_000687285.1 Phaethon lepturus
ACACATTAACTGATCCTTCTCTGACATGGTGACATCTGGGAGATCACAGCCATTCCTTTTGGTGGGGCTTTAAGCAGCCTTTCAGTTCATCACCTCCCTCTTCATCTCATTACTCCAGGCCAAGAACCCAGAGAGAAGAAACAGTAAGGAGTATCCTTTGAGCTTGTCTTGGATGGAATGGGTGATTCCAGGAGATGCCTTGTTTATAGTCACAAACAAGGACTTCAGTCCATTTAATAGCTTTGATCTATCAGCTACCAAGCAAAGCAAGAAAAGAGGTTAAAGATATCAACTTCCCAACTCCTCCTTTCTTCCCTCCTAGATACCCCACACCACTTTATAAACAAAGGGAACTTTTGCAAAGTATCTTAAGCTTCATCTTTAGCGCCAAAGTTACTTCTGAGCCTCTCAGGGCAACAAAAGATCTCTTTTTCTTATCTCTGAACAGCTAAGGAAGCCCTCTCCAGTCACACTTTCATTCCACATTCTAATAAAGTCAACAAGGTGGGAATAACTTGTGCCTCTGAATCTAGCTTGCCTGCTCTTGTTAATTGTGGATCAAGTTTTCCCCTTCAAATGGGATTTTTTTCTTTCTAAGTGCATGCTCCGAGGAGGTAAGAAATCTCTTTTGTTCCAGTCTTATCCTTGTTTGTCCTAGTACTTAGCTATGAAAGTGCCAGGGGTATGAGACTCTGTGAAATACATGGATCATTTCATGTTAAGAAAACGAGTTTCTTTTCTTTTCAGGCTGCTCTGGTTGCTCCAGTTGGAACCAGAAGGTTGAGTATGGAGCTTCACTTTACATTTTGCAAAATGTTCTGGGCTTCCTTTTGCTGAAAGTTAGTGCAGCTACTTAATTAACTGTTTCCAAAATCTGAGAAACTATAAATCTTTATCCCAGCAGGAACTGCATTGAGATTAATATTCTCAGTGATGAAAGGCAAACAAGACAGTGTGTCACAGCAGGATGCCTCTTTCTATACGGACAGATATTCTACCTTGCTATTAATAGTAATGTTTCATTGGAACTGGTATAAACAGATTTGTTTAGAAAAGGGAAATGATGCTTTTGGGTTTGGGTTTCTTTAAGTAAATCTTACATATTACTTAAAATAGAAAATTTTTACAGATCAAAGTGACAGTGTCTCTCATCCAAGGAAATTATCATCTGAGAACATGACCCAGACAACAGTATCTGGATTTGACTAAGTTTGCAAAAGTAGTTCTTTAATGTCAAATTTTAAAATTGGCTGCAGTAGTATATATATTGCTTTTTTTTTTCTAATTAAAAGATTACTAACACTTCCTCCCCAGACATGTAAGTATTTAGACTGGTGGCACAAAATAAAAAGTCTTGAGGAAGACTTTAGTGATTATCTTAAAGTTCAAATAAAGTACCCCAATAAGCTAATATTGTGAATCTTTTTAACAGTGTCTGGAAACCTGCAATTGTTTCTAGGTAAAGCATCAAGTTCTTTGTTTTTTTAATTACGTAATTCATGGGACACTGTATTAAATAGGTTCCCAAAAATATATTCTCTGGGACAAATCCACTGTTTAAAAAAATGAAATAATATAAAAATATCATCATAGGCTATTGCATTTTTGTGTTAAAATTAAGCATCTGTATTCTAACTAAAATTTCTGTATTATTTTAAACTTCCAAGATTTTAACTGTCCACAGTCTGATTTTAATCTACTTCGTTACTTTTTAAAAAATTATCACCAAAGCTCAAACCATGCTTGCTATTTTTCTACCTGGAACTGGTTGTCATTGTACAAACAATGAAAATGTAAAGCTCTGAGGATTCCACTGTAACAAAATTGTTTCCTTGACTCTATAGCTCCCATTATTGTGAACTGTACTTTCAGGCAGAAATCAATACCTTTACCTAGTTTCTTTCTCTTAGTTCCTTTAAGAGATGGATGTGTAAGTGGCTTATGACCAGAATCTGGCTGCACTGAGTTGTCTTCTTACATATGGCTCATATTACAAAAAGGCATAAAGGACTACATGGAAGCCGGCTAGCTGTTTTCACGCATTGTATTATGAGCTGTTCGTTTCAAATACCTGTGCTATTCCAAGCTGGGTTGTTGTTGGAAGGCAGAGACCATGTCTGTAACTGTTAAATATATATATATTAATATGAAAAGGAAGTTCAGGGAGAAATACTGATATTCCATATAATTTCAGAAGTCAAGCCAGACTTTTCTATGTCTTATTTTTCAGGATAATTCTCTTATTAGGCCTTTTTAATGCACTTTTAAATACACTGGGAAGAAATAATAAAACAACAAATGAAAAAAACGCTGGTAACAGCAAAATATGACAACGGTCCCAAGCCTAAAGTCAAGTCAATTTAGAAAGCTCAACTGTTTCTTTTAAGGGACCAAGGTAAATCTGACACTGATTTTTATCAATAAACAGCTGGCATTAGTGTTCTGCTCTTCAGGACAAGGCCAGGAGATGAGACTTTTTCCTTCAGTTTGCCCACTGGGTGATTTGCACCAATGCTTAATTGTGATGCTTCAGGCAATTATTTGTGGAAATACAACAGGAAAATTCCAATCTGCGGACTCAGGAGAAAAAACTGTTTTCCTGGTAGGTAAAAATTGGAGCTTACTAAGGCTGATGCAATAGACCATATGTCCCCATGGTAGGTGTGCTAAAAAGCATAAGTGCCTACTACAGAAAAGTTATTAATGATACAGCACTGTAAGTCTACTTGGCACAATGTACTAGGGAGACTGTGCCAATGAAATGCAGAATCTCTACTGCTTAGGTGTAGGGAGAAATATAACAAATAAATTTCTAGTCACTCAGGACATGTCAAAACATGCTGTTTGGCTTTGAGGTCTTCCCAGTTCACGTGGCTGTCCAACAATATCAAAGAAAATTTTCAAGAGTATTAAGAAATACTCAGGGAAAGTAAGAAAAAAAAATGCAAGATAATCTCCTTTATGGTGGCAAATACTTCTCTTAAGTTTACTTTTTCTAGATTTGTACATCTCAGCATCATACTTTCATAAACCTGATCCTCGATGTCTCTTGTAAATAATGAAAAGGGTACATGGATCCCACTGTTAACCACAGATGTGAATGCTTCCCGTTCTTACTATTACAAAAAGACAGACTGTGGCTCTTTCCAGCTTGATTTCAGTCAACCCTGGAAGTTACGGAAATTCTCCTTTGCACCTTAAGTGCATGCATAAAGACTGACTACTTTGAAGTGCATTATACCCACAGATTCCTCCATGAAGCAGATGAATAAGCCCTTCATTTTATGGTGGAGGAAACTGAGGCATCTGGCATAAGAAGCTGTCCACCTTGCTACCTGCGTGGTAGGCCTAAAACTGGAGCGTATTCATACCTATTTATCGTGGCCCTACTCAAGCCGCCAGAGCTTGCCATCTTTAAAAGTCACAGCAAGATGGTTTCCTATGCATATAAGTGCTTAAGTAAAATGCATAGTACTTCTACCTCTTCATGCCGGCAAGGTATCTTCTGTTGTATTATTTGTTGCAGTTATGTTAGTGGTTATCTCCAAGATGAGTCTTTGCACACCTTGTCATTAAATAATGTCTATCTGATTAACACTTGGAATCAATTTTGTAGAAGCTTTCCTTAGATTTCTCCATATAGTAACTATTAGATGAGAAGTAATTTATTTTGTTCTGGTTTGGCTTTTTCTTTCTTTGGAGAGGGAATTCATAAATTCCAATTTCATCATCTAGAGTACATTTGTATGGGTTTCAGGACATATCTTTCAGCTTACTGGTATTAATGCTGCCCTTTTGAATTCAATTGGAATTGAATAAATGGATTAAGAAGTAAAAATCCTTTCTTTAAAACCTGCTTAAGGCTGAGAAATGACGATCCCTGATTCTGCTGGTTACCTCTGGCATACTTGCTTGCCTTTAGCATTTCCACTATTCAAGATGAAAATCTTACAGGTAAGAGGCAGAGGCAGTTTGCTCACTATTCATAGATTAGAAGCTTGATTTTTAAAATGCAGATATAGAAGTTGTAACTGGAAGAATGGTTATGAAAAGTGTGCCCTATGAACAGGTTTCCAAGCCTCGAAGCAGTTACAAATGCACTGAGCCAATTCTGATAAAAAAGTCATTTCCTGTAAGTAGTGAGGTACACTGACCACATTTCACATTGGCTTCTTACCACAGGCTGTCGTAACTAAGCAACTTTTTAATAAATTCAAATTAAAAAATGGCAAACAGAAATATAATTTAGTCTATTCTGAAAGTGACTCCTCATTTATCAGTATTTTGTCATGAATTTCACCTTTCCTGAAAACTGATTCCAGGATATTTAAAGCTAGATTTCCAGATAGAGCAGGAAGTGATCTTTCGGTCAGAGTTCCTAGGAATTTTAAATTGTAGTTTATGTAGGTGATCAACACATTTTGTTTGAGAAAAAGAGGACAAAATTGCTGAGGACCATCAGGGAACCTGAATAAGATCTATCACCTCTAAAAGACAAACTTCCTGTTTCTATTCAGTTGTTCATGGACATTCCTTTAGCTACTGAGGCATGGACTCTGGTGCAAGTTAGTTTACTGCAAACTTACATTAAACATGTGGCTAATTAAGACTATTTTGTGCATGTTTCAGTTCCCCTGTTTGTGTGTTGGTTACGATGAAAAATAAAGGATTATCCAGAAATTAATTTTGTGTTGCAATCTAAGGGGCTAAAGTCAAGGAAACAAGATATGATGGACTTTCTCAGTCGATAAAAAATCAAGTGACTAAAACTTAAGAAAAAACACAGAAACAAGTTTGCAAGACACAAAAACAAAACAAGACTGTGGTTAGACAGTATAAAAATACAGTTTGGGGACCTTACACCCTGAATCAAAAATGCTATGGCCACGTGACTCAAAGCCCCAGTCTGGTATGAGATTGTTCTGTTCATTCAGACTTATTCAGAAATTGCAATGGGTTTATTCTATACTGGATAGCTATGTCACACTTCATCTATTCTCTGCCATTAGCGTAAACTCTCCATTGAGTATTTTGTTCAATTTTATAGAAATCACTCCCTTAATTTCAGTCAGTTTTTAGGGAATAATACCTTTCTATGTTTCTTAAGCTTTTTGGATAGAAGATGTGTGGTAAGAATACAATTATTTGTAAAAACATTGTAGGTTGGGCCTCTAAGCTATATAAGATTCTGGTAGCATTCTGTTAAATTCCTTAAAGCCAAGAAATTCCTTTAAGGCTCAGTGGAATGATTTCTGACTTAAGGCTTTATGAAAACAAATAGGGTATGGACTAGCAGTTTTAGAGGAATAAATTTCTGCAGGCTTGTTTCACATGAGAGTTTTGTGCTTTTATTCTTTCATGGCTGTAATTGATTTTTTGAAGACTTGGATATATATAGGGTTTTTTTTTTTAAAAAAAGACAAACAAAAAACCAAACCAAAACAACCCTAAAAAAATGATATAACAATAAATTATCTCCATGTAATTGATATGGAGATTAAGTTCTCAACTCTGTATATAAATAGTGTACAGCTTTATATAATGCCTGCTTAAGTCAGGTTGAAATACTCCTATTTACTTCAGTGGACCCTATAGGCTAAATTCAATGCTGGTGCACTTCCAGTGAAGTGAACAGTTACTCTTGGGATTAATTTCGCCAGAATAGTTTTACCTTACAATGTTTTCTAAAGAACAGCATTTTATCCGTCTCCCTTGAAACAGGTAAGACTGCTTAGGTTTTAAATGACACTAACTTTAAGATTGGTCCTTTCTGTCACCCCCCTATTCTCTAAGTAGTCACTGCATATGATAAATTGATCAGTAGTCACTGTTTTTAATCTACCTGAGACTTAATTAGACTTTTTATAACTATTAAAATATAGAAAACCTCTTTCTACCTTTCTGTTTCTTTAAGGTAGTTATTAGTTTATATCTGAAGCATTATTTCATGGATTAATTATTTCATCTAACCTACTTTGATGCATATATTTATATCAATATGTTTGTTACAGAAACAGTCAGGCCTCTGACTTTGACGTCAACAACTCGCTAGTGTGAGAGAGATATCCGATTTGTTTGCATTATAGACGAAGCCACAATGAAATGACAATTTGGTTTTCTATATGCATACAGTGTATAGGCACAGGAGTGACAAAAGTCGGAAGGATAATACAGGGACTAAGCTGCAAGCAGTAACAGACAAAACTTTTTATAATGTGTTTGTAGCCTCTATCTCCTCTACTCATAGGGACAGATCATCAGTACAGTTTTCATAACTGTTTGACCCTCGCAATACCCAAGATCTGTACGACATTTAAAAATGAACACTTGCAACAATGATTTTGTGTCCAATCAGAATTAAATCACTGATGCATGCTTATCTGAAGAACTGATTTTATAGATTTGTTTGCTTGATTTTAAACAATTATGAAAAAAAGGAAAACAAAAAAGTAACTGAGAAGTGTTGACAGACAGTCAAACATATTCTAATGATTTTTTGAACTTTATCTTGTAAAAGAAACTCTGTAGATCTCAACTTTAAATCTGTGGTTTTATTGCAACAAAGCAAAAATTATTTTTCTTCTTTGCTCTTATTAACACTAGAGATTAGCAGGAGAAAGATATTTAGGTAATTTGGGAGTGTTGAAATACCAATTTCAGGTACTTGGTGTGGATTCTGATTTTTGGGACTTAATTTTTGAGTCGCACTTTCAAGGCATTTAAACACAAGTATTTTTGATAATGGTGTTTCCCTCTCTTAACTGTAGTTGATTTTTAAATCTGTGTGGCTCACCCTTTCAAATTCCCAGGCTAACATGTTTATTCCTATGTAATTTAGCTGATATGTGATGGAAAAGCCAAAAATGGTGAGTTGTGCTCTTTTGAGAGACATCCTTCCAAATGATGTCGTGCTTAGAAGTACATCTTGATGCTGAAAACGACTCTGAAAAGCTAGAACCCAGGTCTTCCAAATTTCAAGTCCTCATTAAACAATGTCTTTCAGGGAGAATCCACCCTGAATGTAGAATCCCACACACATAAACCATGGTTATTGCTTTTTAAATGCCACTCCTCATCCTGCACCGATTCAGCAGCCCTGTGCATAGGACACACGTTATCATGTATACCCATACAATACTGCATTCTTACTCTACCAGCACTCTTGCCTCTAATCTATTCCTGCTATCTTTCAGTATGTCCCTACCTCTGATTCCCTCCTACACCTCTTTTCACTCCCTCTCTGATAACAGAGAAAACACTCCATGGTTTCAGAGGTATGAGGATTTTTCTTATATTTGACAAGTCTCCAAAGAGGTCATGACTATAAGAGGAGAGAAGAACCTGGACTGCTGGACTCTTTTCAAAACTTTACTTGAATAAGTCATTTGTTCATTCTTCGTCTTCTTCTAAAATGGGCATAACTTTTTTTAACATTGCAGAGAATGTCAGAAGAATTTTATAAGCTCTGTATGAGCTCTTTGTATGAAGAAACTCACAGCACAGTACAAAGAAATTGTCCCTGAATGGTAGAAACTGCTTTCTGTCCAGATTTTAGCACAATATCATTCTTTGTTTGATCTATATTAATCTGATTTTTTTTGGTGGAACAGAGGTAGTTGAATGGAAATTGTTTTAGAAATACGAGAGTTACATTTGCTGCCACCAATTGCACATTTCAAAGAGGAACAACCAGTAACAAAAGGGAACCTGGAAGTCAGTGGATAACTTACCTTACCTTTATACTGATTAGTTCATGGGTACTACTTTTGTTTTGGGGTTGAGTTTTTTGGTGTTTTGTTTTAGGTGCAGATTTTTTTGTTTGGTTGGGGTTTTCCTCTTTTGTTTTTTCATAAAAGAGTTAATGTGAAATAGCACTCTACTTTCTTCAACTGCCATTTTAAAAATATTGGATGAAAACTCGATTGCCCTCTGCTCCTTCAAGCACAAACTATGTTTTGTCAAACGAGACATTCTCAGAATGTCTTGGAGAATTGTTTCTCAGACCAAATTACTCTTTGTGCTCTTCTGCGTTTTCAGAATGAAAAGATGGTGCTTTGCTCTGACAGCATTGGCAAGTCTGTTACAGGGATGACAAAGTGTCCTCAGCAGCCTTCAGTGTAAAATAGTGTAAATTGACTCCTTGAAGGAGGGAGGGCAGTTAATTTCAATAGAAGTGCAAAGTTAAATGAAACCCAACAATTAGTCTGTATTTATGCAACGATTTAAACTGTTTATTGACAAAAGGCTATATTTGTAGTTATGGCACTTGCTGTTGTAAAAAAACCATATGCTTGCTTTTGTGCATATCAAAGCTCATTAAAATCAAAAAGATAAATTAAGCAGGACACTATAATGTTCCTTTAGAGAGTTTCCACATTGCAGGAAGATTGCTGAGCATTAGCCAGGACAACTTGAAAACATTTTTTTTCAAAGTTTTTAAGCTTACAAATTACATTGGTAGTTGGATTTGACCCAAAGTGGATCTGAAATGAAACTGTCTTTAATAAAGCACTGGTCTGAAAGTTCAGATCCTTGGCTTCCATTTCCACTTTCTTTCACCTGTGACTTGGCTGTTGCTTTCTCTGTGAGGCTCAGTTTTATTCTGCCATTAAATCCCCAGTAGTTGTCTAGAGTTTGTATGCAGTTTGTTGTACACCTGACTTACGTGACACTGTTATATACAGTGACGCCCCATTTTTGGTTTTGAGTGGTAGGTGCCAAAGTTACAGTCTGAGTTGGATCCCTGAATGATCCACAAATATTCACGTATAAGATGGTGTTAGGGATTTTTCTCCTATGTTATTCTATGGCAGACAAATGATACTCATTGTATCTCATATTCTGCATTGAGCTAAATTTGGAGACCATGCTTAAAGTTATGCGATGAGTTTATAACAAAATAAGCTTTATTACAAGCATACTGTAGTTCTTTATGTATATGTGAGATATGAAGCTGTAAGCTACATGGGTTTAGGCTTCTGAGATGGAATTAACTTTTCTAATAATTTGGTCCTCAATTTCCATTATCTTTTTAGAGACTGTAGTTCATAATATTTGTCTTAAATTGCTTCCTGCATTATTTTTTAATCTGCCACTGATACTGGATCTTTTAAATTAAAAATCTGACAACTTTCAACTAGAAGAAAAAATAGCTATCTTTTTAAGATTGGGCAATATATAGAGCGGGTCGTTACATTTAACATTTTTATGCTCTTTTCAGTTATGCTTTGTGAGGAGTTATTTTCTTTTGCAAATACCTTTGCAAAAGTTATACTTTCAGTGTACATATTAACAAGCAATTTAAATGATTAATAAATCATAAGTAAACCTACTGTAGCCTACTCAGTATTTCTAGTGCTGATTTGCTCAAGTTTGTATACTGAGAATGTCCAGAGGAAGGCGACAAAAATGATGAGAGGGCTGGAACACCGCTCCCATGAGGACAGGCTGAGAGAGTTGGGGTTGTTCAGCCTGGAGAAGAGACGGCTCCCGGGGGACCTTCTTGCAGCCTTCCAGTACTTAAAGGGGGCCTATAAGAAAGATGGGGACAGACTTTTTGGCAGGGCCTGTAGCAATAGGACAAGGGGTAATGGTTTTAAACTAAGAGACTAAAAGAAGGTAGACTTGGACTAGATATAAGGAAAGAAACTTTTTGCAACGAGAGTGGTGAAACCCTGGCACAAGTTGCCCAGAGAGGTGGTAGATGCCTCATCCATGGAAACCCTCAAGGTCGGGTTGGACGGGGCTCTGAGCAACCTGATCTGGTTGAAGATGTCCCTGCTTGCTGCAGGGGGGTTGGACTAGATGGCCTTAAAAGGTCTCTTCCAACCCAAACTATTCTATGATTCTATGATCTCCTTTTTCTCCACACTAATGTCTACCAGTGTAGTGATGTTTCTTATTATGTCGCTTGTTTGAGTTCTGTATATTTAATTTGAAAAATACTGCCAAGGGAAGCTAAAGAGTGTTTAGAGGATTGGGGTAGGTCTGTTTGTTTCCATCTACTAATTTGTTCTGTCCTGTTAGCTTTCTTTATTTTTCCTGTATATTTGGCAGCTAGCAGAAATGAATACGACTGTGTTCTGTTGAACAGCCGCCACTGCCTCAAGCTGTTTCAGCAACTCACCTTGCCAAAACATTTTTTCTTTCCAGTTTTGTCTCCTTGAACAAGAGAGAAGGTTTGAGGCAGTGTTCATCACCTATGAGTTACTTTGGGACTAGCTGGGTTAGTATCACAAGGTGAAATATTTTCATCATCCCAAAGTGGGGCAGAAAATATTCACAAATTAATAAGCAAAAAATCCTGCACACATACATAGGTTTAACCAAAATGTTTTGGTTTTATATTTCTGCTATGTCATCAGAGTATATTTTAACTTAAATTGTGAAGTGTTATTTAAAATTGAAATTTATCATTTAAATTAGGTCTGTATACAATTATGCCATCTTTAGTTTTGATTTAGTAGTTGTATTGAGCTTATAAATTTATCACAACTGATTTTACATTGCTAACTGTTTCTATCTGAAAATTTCTTAGAAGTTTAAAAAAAAAATTAGCAGAAAATATCCGAGCACCTCTAGTAGCTGGAATCCTTCCATATATTGGTAACTTTATAACAATAAATGCATAAATAGCTATTTGCTTTATCACCTGTGTCTGTCTTGCCCTTATTTTAAAATCTTTTGTTTAAATATTATCATCTTGCTCCACAGACCTCAAAATCCTGTTTTGCAGTGAGAGATAAATTGTTTCATACAGGTTCGGATGAAAGCGGTTTACAAGTGCAACAGAAAATCTACAGTAATTTGAAACTATAAAATTATCTACTTTATATTACGCCTCTTCCTAGTCACACCACCTCCACCCTGTCTTGCAAAGGGAGAGGCTTGCCCAAAGCGTGTCTGCTAGGATCCAGTGATAGTCTCGGTCTTGCTGCTGTGTAATTTGAATGTGATGTGTGATGTGGCAGGCACAGTGTAATGACACTTCTGATAAATAATTCAAATTTAACTGTTGAAAATGAACAATTAGTAGTTAAGTGAACGAGATGTGATGACTAATTACTTGATGTAACAACTAGCCAAAGTGCAGTTCATTTTTTAAAACAAATATTTTAATTGTTTGAGAAAACATTCTGCAATGCAAGCAATAATACTTTGTTGTTTTTTTTTTTTTAATTGCAACCTCAGTTTATTAAAAAATTACTTGCAATGTTCCTAAGAAGGCAGGTTTCAAGGTCAGAACTAATCAAAAAGTAGATTGTGTCTATCACTAGGTTTTTGGCTATGGAGATAAAAACAGCTAACTATTTTCTTCTCAGTTACTATACAGTTATTCATAAATTTACAGTTTATTCCCTATCCACAGCATGGAGTTGCAAGTCATTAACAGATTGCAGTCTTCCCTTGAAGTGAACCACCATGGATTTATTTAAAAGTTTAATCATGTTCCATCTCTTATTCCCATAATTTTATCTTATGCAGGAAAAAAATGCATTAATGAAGTCATGATTAACACTCTAATTGTTAACAAGCGGTATTTTAATGTTAGTCATCGTGCATAACAGAGGGTGTTGTTGGAAACCTTCTGCCTGCTGATTGTGAACAGCACTTAATTAGAAATGTGGCCCTGGAGCAGGAGGGGAACCTTTGCTCATAATTGCCTCTGTTGGCAGCTCCTCCCTCAGGCAGCCTGGGCCGGGGTGGTGGTGAGAACTGGGTGGGTGAGAGGTGCCGCTGCTTTGGGCAGGGCTGATCCTCCAGCCAAAGCCTACTGAGGCAAGGGACCCAGCAGCCCTCCTTCCTTCAACTCCCTAGCTGTTTGAATGCTGTTACGCTTCTCTGGTAAGCAAGGCCTGGAATGGGAGTGGAATTATCTTTTTTTTCCTATAACTTTCTCCTTCATTTTCCTTCATTGAAACAACTGTTTTCTGTTGAACAGCCGCCACTGCCTCAAGCTGTTTCAGCAACTCACCTTGCCAAAACATTTTGGTCCTAGGAAGGAAAATAAAACTGCTAGTGATAGGTTAAATTTTGCCTTCATTGAAATCCAATTCCCTTTGTTTCAATGTAAAAACAGTTCGGCATATGCTAAGCTATCTTGTGATAACCATTCTCCAAAACCAGTATATTGCTGAAAGAAAGAATTTGAAGTTGTTTTCCTAGGGACTCTTAAGCATAAACTAAAAGAAATCTCAGCTTCTTGTACGAAACAGTCTTTTGGAGAATTTGTCTTCCCTCTCCCCAAATATTTCTAGAGCACAGACTTACAGGTGTCCTGGTTTTGTCTGGGGTAGGGTTAGTTTTCTTCCTGCTAGGTGCTGTAGTGCTGTGGTTTGGATTTAGTGTGAGAATAATGTTGATAATACACTGATGTTTTGAGTTGTTGCTAAGCGGTTGTAGTGCTTATACTGACAAGGACTTTTCAGCTTCCCATGCTCTGCCAGTGGGGAAGGGCACAAGAAGCTGGGAGGGGGCACAGCCAGGACAGTTGACCCAGACTGGCCAAAAGGATATTCCCTACCACATAATGTCATGCTCAGTATATAAAACTGGAGTTGGCTGGGGGGCGGGAATTGCTGCTTGGGGATGGGCCATAGATGACTAGATGGTAAGCAATTGTTGCATTGTGCATCACTTGTTCTTGTATATTCCTTTATCAGTAATTATTATTATTGTAGTTATTGTTATTATTTCCTCTTTCTTTGCTGGCCTGTTAAACTGTTTTTACCTCAATCCACAAGTATTTTTTCCAGTTCTCTCCCCCATCCCACCTCGGGAGGGCGAGGCAAGCGAGAAGCTGCGTGGTGCTTAGCGCTTGGCTTGGGGCTAAACCACAACAAGCCAGGCATGGCATAAACTTTATGTGTGTGTTAGTAGCGTTCATGCAAATAGCCGTTCCTACAACTCGTGAACTGGTGCAACTCTAAAAGGCAAACCCCAGCTCATAACCTGTTTGGGTTCCTCAGTGTTAAAAAGACGAATCTTTTTCAGGTAAATCCAAAATAGGATCAACAATCTAAGTAGTAAGGGTCCTGGGTGATAGTAGGGACTTCAAAAAAAGAGAATTGCCTTCCTCATAGCATATAGCATGCATTTGTAATTTGAATACTCAAGCAAAAACTTTGTGTGGTGGCAGAGCAATTTTGGTTAATAATGTAAGTGGAGAGGTTTTCAGTTGCATCTCTTGAAGGAAAAGAATTCAGAAGTGAAAGGGACGGATGTTGAAGAAAAATGCCTTAATTAATGGACTCGGTTGTTACGTTGCTTCATGGGGTATGACCTATCCATTTCATCATTCTCTGTTTTTGTTGCTGTTACTGAAAATCAGAGTGGACCAATGATCCCTTCAGTCTGACAGTCTGTCTTACTGTGCCCGGTGCTGCATGCTATAGAAGCAGGCAGGGCTGCATGAAGCACCGCGCTGTCCGGTATTTCACCCTGCCTAACACCTGCAGTTCCAAAATGTGTTCTGCTTGAACCTGCAACAAATACCAGAAATGTCTATTACATCTATAAGTTATGAACTAATTATTTTAAAACTAAGTCAGTAGAAAAATTCTAGCCGAGGAAGGGTCAATCTAATTAATTTCAAGGTTGGAGGAAGTTTGCACAGTACAGCAGTTAGTTCCTATTCTGCTGGCTGGCTCACCTGACTAACCCAATTTGCACAGACTACCTTTTTTTCCATATGCCTCTCTCAACATCTCTCTAAGGTGATACTAGTCCCTCTCAGCCAGTTTTGAATATTAAAAACATGATGTGAGAAGCTTTAAGGAAACAAGAGAAACAGCCCCTCCCTCTTAGTCTGACATTCCTTGCTCCTTCGGTGGTGGTTGTTGCTGCCATAGGACCGTGGCTGTCCGCTCTGGGTGGCTCAGTGGGCCGGTCCCAGGGGCAAGGTCGCTCTGCCCCTGTACAGGGTTTGCATGTCATAAGGCTTGAGCTCCCCTGAGCCTTACAGTGAGGGGGTGCAGTTTCCTCATAGAGTCACGAGCAGCAATTGGGCCAAGTGGATTCCCTTGCAGGCGCTTGCTCTGGCCAGCAGTGGGTACTACTCCAGCAGCTGCCAAATGGAACTTCAGAAACAAGGAGCATTAGTTATCTGGAGAAGAGACAAGAGCATGGTATGAAAGGACAGCATTTACAGAGTATAATCTCTGGTGACAAAAGAAAAATTCTGTGCAGAAGAAATCCTACAGGTGGAAAGAGAGAGGCTAAAGAAATGCCTTGGAATACAAACAACAGCTTTATATCAGTACAGATTTCTCCTACTGTTGTATTTCTCTATAATGAGCAGACTCTTTCAGAAAGATAACTTATAACTCATATACAGAATAGATCACTCAAAAGGAGATCTCTGTGCAGGCACAAATGTCAAAGATTTCAGGGAAGGGAGGGTTTTGTGTGAGGCTTGCACTAAACATAAACCAATTGAATGAATATTTGCATGCTATTGCCCAAAAGCTGGTCTGGACTTCGCTTTGAGTTCTCTTTCATGAAGAAACTGGCAGCTGCTTTTTCCATCAAAAATTTTTTTTTTTTAAATTCAAACTACATTACATTTCCCTTTGATGTTTCAAGACAGGCTGAAAGAAATTTTGATGAGCTTTTCATTTCACTTTATCCAAGATTATTCTAATGATCTTTGATTTTGGAGACTGTATGTGTGGCTGGTTCTGATTCAACAGCATGTGCTGTGTGGATGTGGGCTCTTCTGTATTCGGTGTATCCCTGATCTGAAGTCAGAACTTTCTGAATCTGGGGCTGAATCCCAGCCTTTACCGTTGCCTGTGCTTATGGTCACTGTCCCTTTCCAAAAGGGAAAAAGACTCCTGAGCATAGGAAAATGAAGGATATGAAAGGGTAAATTTTAACATTCTATTACTTTTTATTATTATTATTTTTAACGTATAATATTGCACAATCTGTTTTTATAGCCTATTATATCAAGGAATACGTTGATGGACCAGAACCTACCTAGTTTTGTATTTTTCAAGACACAATAATGAGAAACAGAAAACATTCCTTCCTACCAAGTAGGGTTTGTACTTGAGCATTATTAGTCTTGTCTGTTAATAAAAGCCTTTTTGTGAAATGCTGATCTTTTGGTGAGAATCAGAGATAATAGCACAGCTTCACTTTTCCTGTCAGCTCACTCGCTGCCCTTTTTCAAGTGTGTGCGCGAATACAAGAGCATTTCAAACACTTATCCATTAAAACTATTCAGCAAACAAGATAGAAACTTGGAAGGCCACCTTAAAAACTTCCAATGGATTTAAGGAATGTGATATATCTTCACTATGACTGTCCTGGACAATTTAATAACTTAAGTATTCTGGCTTCTAAAAATCATACCTTGAAACATTTGAGTAATCCTCTCTACCTGGCTGTATCTTTTTCCCCTGGTTCTATGTATACATAGCCAAATGTGTTCTTCTGTGTCTGCATTAATGCTCCATTTGGTCATCAGTCCTTTGTGTCTTTACAGTTCATCTCCCTGTGTGTAGAATATAAGTAGGTGTTCTATATAAATAAACTCCCGAATGGGGACTAGATGCTGAACTTTATAGCTGACTAAACAGAACCACTGAAAGGCGATATAATATGCTTGGCATCTGTGAGTCGGCATCAAGATGTGCTCTAAATACTGTCGTAAACAGTGACAGTTTCTGGACATAAAGAACTCGGTGTGCTCTCATTAGCGCTGTTGGAAATTGCTCCCAAGGGTTGCGATTCTTGCTCAATTCAGATCACTTACGTAATTTCAGAGTATGAACTGTTCCAGGGAACTGCAATGTTCACTGATTATTATTTTTTTTCACTGCTTGGTGAACTTTCCATTTCAAGGTTTTCCCAGCGCTGGGGATGGAGCTAGTGCATTAAGTTCATAGTCTCTAAGAACTCCTGGAACGTTCAGCTGGAAGATGTTCCCATAGGATGCTCCCTGCCCCGCTTAATGATCTGAGTGAAAAAGCAGAGACATAAGCAGAGACCGTCTGTTGGGTCAGGGCCTGGATTCACCTGTAACACTTACCTTCGTTAATCTTGTGTTTATATTGTTGAAAAAAGTAAATGCTGCCTGTAAAGTGATATAGCTTCATAGTCACGTTTGGTACCTGATTGCTGGGCTGGCTCTCAGTGGAATTTAAATGGGCTCCCTATGTGCAAACATGTGAAGCCTCGGTGATGAGGAAGCGGCTGGAGGTACGGCGGTGAGCGTCTGCAAGTGCTGATGCTGTGCTTGGCCCAGCGAAGGAGCTGCTCACAGCCTTCCTTACATGGACTACTTGTTTTCTCTGCAAGAGAGTTTTATGGAGAGTTCAGGCTGGGCTGAATTCTGTATTTTAAGGAAACTTTCACAGAAGTCCTGTTCTGTGTTTTCACTGTTACTAGCCACTGCTGAGTCCTGTACTAGTGATCTGCTGACAAGCCGTTCCTTGCTGCTTACAAATATAAAAGCCATTGAATGGACAGCCATAGAACTGAAGATTAATTCAGCAGGCAGGCTGGCTACAGACAAATTGTGAAAAGTTTGGGTTTTTTTTTAAAAAAAAAAAAGCTTCAGGCTAGCACAAAAGGTCTTCCTGCTATGACTGGTGTTTTTTTCTACAGATTAGTAAAACAAAAATTCTGGGTACACCCAGAGCTGTAATGGTGATATTATTAGGCATGCACCTATGTTTGGAGGTAACTGGTTCCTGAAGTGTACGTGACTTGAGATCTCCCTAAGATAAAGAACGATCAAGCCCCCCATAGTGCTGCCATTGCTCTTTCCGTCTCCGAGTGGTTTAAATGACTGCTTTCTAGAGGAGGAAATTTCCAAAAGACTGAACCGTGTAATGGATGGTTACAAATCCACCAGTTATTTATCTGAACACACCTTCAGAGCGACATGAATAAAACATTTGCAGGCTTAATCCCTGATATAAATTCGAAGCAAATATTGGGTTTATGCTGCTACTCTATGCATGTTGAGTGGCACCTTACTCTTTAATGAACCTCACTGAAACAGATGGCTAATCATAAAATAAAAATTTTCAAGCGTAGTCAGGGTATTTGAATGTAGTTACTGTGTTTGTTGGACCATTTGCCAAATTTTTTAATTCAACTGATCCTGAAATATGGAAATCCGTGGCTTAGGTTTGGGGTCAGAAGGTCAGGGGTTGCTGGGGCTTCAGGTTGTTTGTTGGGGTTTTTTTGTTGGTTAGTTTCCTGTGGGGTTTTGTGGGTTTTGTTGTTGTGTTGTTGGGGGTTTTTTAATAATTTAGGCAATAATAGCTGAAGTGGATAAAATCATGGCATTTGTTTGCAATTGGTTAATCCATTTCTGAACTCTATTACTATTCAGCTGTCTTGCAACTAAGAATCCTGTTGGACAGTGTGTCATTCTATGATGCACTTCTTTTAAAAGTACTGTCAGTTAAATATTAACATCACTGTTAGTTCTGCAATATTGTGAAAAGCAACACGCAGGAAGTGCAGATGTTAAAGTTGGATTTTTCTATGATTTCCTTATTTTAGCACAGTTTATACAGTTTATAAGGAGGGTGGACAGGGAAATAAGAAAAGAAGGTTAAATTGAATTCTTCTAAGGGGTCAAGCTGAAATGCTAGTGAGGATTTAACGAGCATGTTTCAACAGCAGCCCTTTCGGTGGGGGGAGAGCTTTGGGCAGAGCACGCTGCTCGGGCTCGCTGCGATGCTGGCTTGCACATGAGGGCAAACAGGTGCTTTGGAAAAGCTGGTGGGTAATTACGTGGGTGTGATAATGAGGTACTGTTTTGGTTCTCAGTGTTCTTTTTCTGACAGCAAACTGTTGAGATTCACATTATGTCAGTGGACAAAGACTGTGCAGCCAAATACCCAGGCATAACCAAGTTTGAGGTAACTTGATTATGGTATGCTGCTGAGGGTTTTTTTAGCAGTTTTTGCTTTTCATTTAACTTCAAACAGCATACTAATTGCAACACCTTCATAGGAAATGTCCAAGGGTTATTTTTCTCTTTTTCGAACCAAAGCCATTGGTCTGTGTAATTTATATCATGGCTTTGCATTTCCTCTCTCTGATTACAGCCAAGTACATAGGGCTTTACTAATCTTTTTACAGGGATTTATAAACTGTCTTCTGTTTTGCGTTGTTACAGGTTCCCAAGCCACATATTTGGCTGCAATTTGCGGGTTTGGATTGACCCAAAAGATCAAAGGAAAATTAACCATGATCATTATGACTTGTAGCCAGTGTTTGATAAATTGGGAATTTCCATGGATACAGAAGGGATATAGCTTCCCAAATCTCATTCACATTCAGAGGGTTTTGGACACACTTTAAGCTTCTTTCACAATCCTATGCTGAAATGGCCCAGCTCTGCTTTTCTAAGTAAATATGCATTTCTTAATTTATTTTTTTTTATTTTTCTCATTGATGAATTCTCTATACGTAAGACCTGTACCTCTCTGACAGACATTTATCTTGCTTCTTGCTGACTCTGGATGGTGTTCACAGCCCAGTATGATTATACATGATAATAAATGGTTAGTTGTGTCAATAAAAGTTAACAAGTAGGTAATTTTCACATGACTCCCACTCCTTCCAAAAGTATAGACAAAAAGATGGGCCTTGGAAGCATAACGAGAAAATCTTAGGATTCTGAAAATATTATCAGCTTTTTTTTTGGTCATGATGTAGTAGGCATGTAGCTAATTAATGTCTTACAGCAAAGACAGAAGTTTCCGCCTTCCTAAGAAACTTCATCTTGAAGAATATACTGAAAGTTTTTACAAAAGATTATGGAATTTTCAGCATTTTCAATTGAAGAGTAAAAAGAATAATGCTCTAAAGCAGAGCAACTTACAAATATTTAACTGTCAGTGTTGTTTAGATGCAGCCCTTCTTCCACCTTTGTGGGAACAGAAGAGCAATGAATAATATTTGTAATAATTACTAATGTTTATTAATTAATTGGTAGTTACTAACTTCCCTGACTCATCAGTGTTTCCTTGACTTTGTGGATCCTGATTGCTGAGCAGTAACCGACAGTAACAAGTCAAACGTTGTCCTTTAAAAATTCCTATTAAACTGTGTAATTTTTGAACAAAAGAATTATTTCCATCCTTTGTTTAAATACTTAATGAATTTTAGATAGAGGTACATTAAAATTGTATGATCATGAACTGCTTCATAGTTTTGCTAAACAAAAGTTCTGCCAAATGCCTGGACCAGCATCTGTGGGTATACACAGATGGAGAAAAGCAAAAACATTGAACCAAAAGATCTCTCCTATGATCCTGTGATTCACTTTCCTTTCCATACTACTGAACTCAGTCTTGTTAGGTGTAGCAAATGTCTTAATGAAACCAAAGTGGATGTTTTCTCTGTACTCTCTTTAGTCCTGGAAAGATGTCCAAGAGGGAGGGAGCCTGGAGAGTCTTTGGTGTTTTGAAGCTGTCGTCTTCTGCCTATTCTGAACGTACTCAGGAACATCCTTCACCTAAACTTTCTGCTATGCCCATACTGTCCAGTACCTTTTCAATTACCCTTTTTGCCTGTCTGGAAGAAAGTGGTTTGTTCCTATTTAACGGTGTTTGTGGAGGCAATCATGGCCACTAGTAAGCATAATTTTTTTCTGCACTAGGCAAACCAATCCTTCTAATGGCCTGTCCTGGCTTCCCCAGTACCCATTAAACTTTCTGTGCTTCTGATTTAGGTTGAATTGATCTTTCAGAGAAGAGGATTGGATTAAAAAAATGGTGCAAGAGATAAGTGATCTATGGGGAAGAAAATCAGGAATGACTTAAGTCATGCAAGTGCTCTTTCGCTTTTGTTCTTATGTGCCACTGGGGTTCGTTGGTACTTGTGGACATTCAGAAAACTTGCTGCAAGATTCTCACAGTTTTGCAGGCCTCAGTAGTTAAACTAGTGAGGACACAAATACCTGGTTCAGTCATTGTGTCTGCCCTGATGATATGCCCATGGCCATCAATAAACTCATGAACCCACATTTTGTAAGATCGCAGAACAGGACAGGAATGTCTCAAGTAGCAACAACAGAAACCCTATCCATAAGTCCTGCAGTGAGCTGCATGTTTTCATAAAGCACCTGTGCAGGGTAGTACTTGGGTAGAAAATACCAAAGCCAGTGTCTTTGTGACAAGGTGGGAAAAGAACTCAAGGAGAGAATGCCTGTTTTCACATACGGAGTTTTCATTTTGAACAAGGGCAGTCAGGGTTACAGTTTCATTGTCAGCAAAGTATGAACAGAAAGAACCAAAGTGCATGTGTTAAGAATAGTAAAATAGCTTGAACTTCTCAGAAGGTTTTTGGTTTTGGTTTTAAGTAAAGGAGCTTCAAAAATGCTATCAAAACCTTAAACTTAGATATGGTTAAGACTGGAAATTGCAGTTGCCCCTCCTGTAACCTTTGGTATTCTCCCCAATATTCTTCTTTGTCAAATGTACTCAATTTTATGAACTGTACTAATACATTTTCCTTATCTTCTAATTAACCACTGCTCCTAGCATACTTATGATGGCATGCTCACATCTGTTTTGGCTTCTTTCCTTTATTTCAGTGCAGGTCTCCTGCTGCAATTGACACAGCTGATGCTTTGACACTCTTCAAACTGTCTTCTGGTGCTGTTTCCTGTCTTCCACAAGTCTACCTGATTCCAGTTCAGCAGAGGTGGGAATCCAAATTGACAGCTGCTAGCAAATCTTCCTAATTATATCTGAGAGGCGCTTGAACAGGTAAATAATACCAACATTCCTTAAATTCCTTCAGTTTTCAAAACTTGCATTAGGACCATTCCTTAAGATATCAGTTCTGCATAAAGCACAGGAGCACTTTTTCTAGCTTTTCATGTGCAGGCGACATTTCATGTGTCTTCTCTTGAAATATGCTAACTTCCATTTCTCCTCTGATCTCTGCCATGTTGATCTAATCTCTTGAGCTTTCAGCCAACAGTAAAAAAAGCAGTGCAAAAAAAACCATTTTTAGTCAGTGTCATAAACTTTGGTCTTAAAATTGTCTAACCAGTGCTGACAGATGTTATTGTTTTGTTTTATATTTCTACCCGATATTTCATACTTACTGATAGCACTATTTAACTTAATACTTTTCCACAGTCCTCTATTCTTTTATAAAAGATGTTTTATTAACAGGTTTCATTGCTTTTTTTGTGCCATCTGTTGTGCGGGTTTTTGTTCTCTGTGAGACTATGTGAAATACTGAAGTTAATGCTACAGAAAAGCTATTAAGAAATTAAATGACAGTAGTATACAATGACAAAGCAGGCAGTGACTAATGTCTTGAGTGTCTTTCTACATGACTCATCAGCTGTATCTGAAATCAAGACTTTTCCTGGTTTTGCATTTTTGTTTGAGACTTTTTAACTGGGAAGGCTCAAGACAGAGGCTTGCAGAATTTCCCACAGATAGAGTGTTTGGACAGACGTGCATCGGTCCTTTAGCCTAGAACGAGCTCTTTGCTGGCCAAGAGGGTCACATCTATGGGTTTTGGAGTCTGGTGGTTTGTGGGTGTCTTGGTTTAGCCCACCTCCGGATCAAACACAAGCGCTTGCTCTATCCCCTGAAAACACCCTCTCAGGCAAGAAAGGGAAATTGGGGAAAAAGGAAACTCGTGGGTTCAAATGGGTTGAAATAAAACTAATATCAATACTAAAGCAATATAAAGTACAGAGTTATACTCTCGCAGGGAGAGCCGGGCTCGGGAGCGGAGCGACAGGCGAGACCCTCCGGGGATGGCAGCCATGGAGGGAGAGAGGGATTCCCAGCAGACTCCCCAGCTTATAGTGAGCGTGACGTTTGTGTATGGAATACTGCTTTTGGCCAGCCTGGGTCAGCTGTCCTGGCCTCCGTTCCTCCCAGCTTTAGCACCCGTCTATCTCGAGACGGCGAGAGGCCTTCATCACTGTGGAAACCCCCGTACCACGGCTGGCCATGAACTAAACCAAAGTGTCTGATCAACTTTGTTCTCACTGTAGCAG
This sequence comes from Phaethon lepturus, assembly GCF_000687285.1. Classification (NCBI taxonomy): domain Eukaryota; kingdom Metazoa; phylum Chordata; class Aves; order Phaethontiformes; family Phaethontidae; genus Phaethon; species Phaethon lepturus. The sequence continues at coordinate 47,606 of NW_010538263.1, forward strand.
GTGCTGCAGTCTCCTCAGAAGTGCCACTTTCCTGAACAGAAGACTGATTTTATGATTCTATCCCAGCAAAACCAGGGCAGTGGGCTATGATTCAATGATCATTGCTGAGGCCACGGCGTAACAGTGTATTGTCAAGTATCACAGACTTCCCAGTGCAAGATACAGTGCAATGCAGAAGGTATGGAAATATGCTAGCAATGCAGGCTTTATGTTAAAAGGTCCTGTAGCTATTTTCCTACGAGAAAGCTGAAAGTATAAGATAAAGAAAACACTAATGAAAATGATAGTCTTGGGTGCCTTTCATTGTACAGTGCCTGAGATGCTTTAGTCTTTCAGACATGCAGGCCTTGCAGATAGCTGAAAATGGATTTTTAGTGTAATTTATATTAAAAGTTACTTAAATATAAGAATAAAATTAAATTATGTTTTTAACATCATATTGCTCAGTATTTATTAAATGTTAGGATCATTAACACCGCTTTATACATTGTGTGTTTAGTAATTACACAACTGCCATGCTGATATTCTCATCTCCCATTCTCATCGCTGAGTTACTAACACCAAAGCATATGTGCAGCTTTTCACTCATTTCTAGAAAATTTGCTAGTGAGGGGTTATTAATTTCTCAAATTGCTGACTGGAAAGAAAATGTAGCTTGAGGCTTAAAATGTTGACAGTGTTTTCCCATTTTTAAAAGTAGTCCAGCTCTCATGAATTACAGTACAAGAAACCAGTCTGCCATGTTTAATGAAAGTTTCAAGAGTGAGAAAAGAAGTTGAAGTCCTTTGAAGAGGTCATTAATTAGAAATAGGTTTAAAAGGAAAGGAAAACATCTTGCTATTCTCTGGTCAAATGTTATTATGCAGATGTGGTGGGCATTGTTAGGCTGGATTATTTATTTCCATGTCACAGAGAATTTTGAGAGGAGCAAGAGGAAGATGTTTGACGTTTCACTGTGCTACATGCCATAGATTTTCTTTTCTTTTCACCCCCTGTACAGTCTGTGTGGTTTCATCTCTTTCCCCTCTCCTGCATCCCTACTATATCCTACCCTTTCTTTATCTCAGGTAAATGTTCCCTGCAATGCTTCTGTTTTGTCTGTTTGCTGATTCATTTCCCCTCTCTCCTCTCCACTGGTGTGCTCAGCAATCATCAGGCAAGTGGTCCAAGGTGGCAGGAGCAAACCTTTGCTTGAAAAAGCAGCAGCAGTGGGGCAGTTAGTGTGGTTAGCAACAGCTGGTCTTGAAAGAGAACTGGTCAATACTTTTGACAATTCGTCCCCTTGTCCCTCTAAAATGACAAACCCTTTCTCTCCACTCAGTACCCTCCAAAGGGGCCACAAAAATACAACGGTGGGTGCACAATTAATGCTGTTAGCCTTGTATTCCTACTCTGCTCTTCCCGCATCCTGAAGTATTTCACCCGTGGGGCTGGAGAATTTGCTAGGTACTGGAACACAGGTCCTCTTGCTGGGCGAGGCAATGGCATGCAAACTCCTTTTCTTTTTACCTGGGTCCCACTTGGAGAATCCTTTCAACAGCAGGGTATGGACAGTGTTACTTTTCAGGTTGACACCTCTCAGACTGCAAGGTGCAGGTGGACAGGTCAGGTATCTCTGCAGGAGTGTGTAGATGGCAGGGACCTCCATGATGGAGAAGGGCCAGCAGGAGCAGGCTGCTCGTAAGGGTTGTGCTTCCTGATGGTATGCTCCCTGGGCTGTACATATGTGGCACAGGATCACAACTGGTGCACGGGGAGGGCTGTGGCTCTGCGCTTCATGTGTATGAGGTGGAGGCCTGCAGCGGAACTTGTGATATAATGGCCAAATCGTGAGAAATAAGCAATCTGAAGGTGTTTATATCATAATGGTTTCACAGAAAGTAAGCTGAAAGTGCTTCTTATTAGGATCACATATAATATTGCTTGCCTCCAAGTAGTCTTAGTGATGCCAGCCTTCTGCTGTTTGACTCTGGTTCTTCTGCTGGGAAGGGAGAAGAACTATTTCCCGGCGTGCACCTTTCCTGTGTCGTCTCTCTGCTAACTCATGGTAAAGAGTTGACCAGCTTATCGTAATGTCAATGTTTGCACAAATGTATTTGTTCAAACAAATGGCTTGTTAAGAGTCTTTTGAAGAGCCTGACGTGAACACACTGTCCTTCCTCTTAACACTGCAGACTGCTGATATATAACCTCATTTCTTCCAAATGTCCTATTCTCATAATGAAATGTGCAGGAGGTAGGGTCTGCAAGCCGTCTTTGACTAGAAAGTCCAGTTGTCCTTATTTTTTTTAACAGCAGACCTATTAGGGTTGTTCACACTTTCAGAATTTCCTGAGGAAGCCATTCCTCTTATTTGTCTTTTCTTTCTAGAAGGCTGCAGGCATGAGAGAGGAGCGTGTTCAGCAGTGACCTTTTACCATACTAGAGATGACAGTGTGAGGTTTGCTAATTCACAGTTGTGATGCTTTAGGCAAATGAGGTGGGTGGAGAGGCAAGAAATCTATTCCGTAATGTCATCCTCTGTAAAAAAGGATTATAGGGAAATGCATTATTATTGTTGCTTACAATCATTGCTTGCTGGTTTTCAAAATACCAACAATATGTCAAATGCTTTCAGGAGACCTGTAAGAAACAACTCTTTCCTCAAACAATTAACAGTCATGGCAGGCTGTCATCTGCTGCTGTGCATGTGTATTTTCTGTATTTTATTGCCCTTTTTCACAGAAAGGCAAAAAAGAAAATCATCAGAACATTATCTCTTGTCAAATGAAGAGAAAATAAACAGGAGAGAAGGACCGCAACATGAGTAAGGAGTCATTATTTATTTGATTTGTTGAGGGGAAAGTTCAAATAATTATCAAGAATGTTGCAAAGCTTTGCCTGTCACCCTTGATATATAATGAGAATTTGTTGGTAGACATCCAGAGGGAAAATTGCTTTGAATCCTTGCATTGAATTTTACAGTGTGCCGTTTATGTTTGAATGAATGAATAGCAGTTCCATGTGTGTATAAATGGTGAGCTGTAACCAAAACTTGCAGTGCCTGGGCAACAAGATGGTGCCTCTCCTCTGCCTCTCTGCCTACGTGGACAGTTGGCTGTTGCAGCGTTAGTAAGGCACCAGCCCATCTTTTCAGTGATTGCTCTGAAAACAAATGTATTCCTTCCAACACGCTGATTCTTCTGTCAGGCTTAAATATTGTAGTACAGTCTTCCTGTTGCTTATTTTAGAAAAAAACAGCTCAGACCTCTGAAATAATCTTGTCCATTCGCTTACTTCTGCCAGATTTTAATTTCTTTGTCACAGACTTTGAGCTGTCTATGTTCCAAAGCCGTACAGTTGTTTGTTATGAACTATGGCATACGGCAGTATTTCTTTCTGAAGTTTGGCAGTATATTAACAATGTGTTTTAAAAAGAAGTTGGAGAACTTCAGCTTGACTCTAATTTAAAGCTTTACTGATCATGTATCAGGATTCATTTTGCTAAAAATATAAATTAGTTCTCACTGGGTAAATTTCAGCAGTTTCTAATCTTTCCTTCAAATTTCTGTATTGATTTGAATTAATTGTTATTCCAGAGATTGCAAGCTTTTCCCTATGACCATCTAATGACTTTTACCAATGCTCTATCAGACTTGCTTTGAATTTTAATGATTCAGGAGATGGGGAGTTTCAATAGCCATTGCTGTCTAGAAAGGGAATTTTTTTTCATTGGGTAGAAGTTATTGAACATGCTGTTCTTTCTAAACACTGAAGATCTGGGTTTGCTGGTGGTGGTTTGGTTTTTAAGCCTACATTTTCAATGCCTCGACGAAGTCACATTTTGACCTGAGCAGTATTCTGAAGGGTCTGAGAGATCTCGGTTAGAATCAAGAACTGACATGGCTTAGCTTACAGTTTGCCTGATTTTCTGAGTGACTATCCAAACATACCTTATATTTATTTCTGCCACAGAATCCAGTTTTTGATGGTCAGGCAGTGGGGTGTGAGGGGTGGATGGCAAGTTTTTCTCTTTTCCTGCCTTATAGAATGCCCTTCCCACTTGTGCTCCGTTGCCTGTACAACTTCCAGTCTCCCAGGGAGAGAATAGCTTCAGTGTTCTGTGTGGACATGACTTACCATAATAAGGTTATTGTTTTTTGAAGTCTGTAATGTAATAGAAATATAACCTTCTGACACCATATAATCTTATTGCACAGCCAACTCTCCTTGAGACAAGATTTTGTTCTACTAGTAGGTGAAATAGTGAATTGCCATTCAGAAGTACGTGGCGTGTGGCTGGACGTAGTGAATTCAACCATTCAGCTGCTTGTGTGGGTTGTGCCTCCATTTCTGTTTGTAAAATGGGAGAAACATTCCTCTGACATAGTGAATACTATGAAAACTAATAACAAAATGTTGCAGGGTCCTTTGATCAGTAGTGATGAGTTTAAAAAAATATAGTAACTTAACCACACTAGCACTTTTAGAGAGCCCATAACTGAGGTCTTAATTTTTTTTTTAATTTTTATTTTATTTTTCCTGAGCAGTATATTGCTTTCTTATGGGGACTAAAGAGTCAACTTCTGCTTGCTTGCATAAAAGCATAATAAACATAACATAAAACACCCATATTTCTTTCTATTAATGAAGTAGGTGAACAAAAGAGGAAAAAGCAGGAAGGGAGGTGGGAAGAATGGAGAGAGAGAGATGTAAGAGAGAAAACACTGTTAGATCTGACACTAATGGATGGGAGGCCAGTTTGGGAAGGCTGGGCTGGGTAACACACTGCATTTCTTCCAAGGCAGATTTAGGACTGCTGTGTTAAGTGCTGTGTTATATTTCATCAAGCTTCAGAATTTCAGCTAATCACCTTTGAATGTTTATTGCAAATGGAGTTTATCCTGCAGCTCCAGGAATAATGAGAATAATGCTTAGGAAGTAGTAGGAATTTTTGTATCTCTTCTGTTTCTGGGGTTTGTACAATCTGTTATTCACAGCAGAATTAAAAGTGCCTAAGTGGTTATGCTTGTGGGAAAAAAAAAATCCAGAATATCTTGACATAATTTTCAAAACCAATGAATTCAGTGATGAGCTATCCTTCATAGCAAGTTATAGATATCTTCTGTGTGACTCAGATAATCTAGGTAAATTGTAAAGTCATTGTAATTTAGGAGTTTAATTCCTAAGAGTATCAGAGAACAGCTGTTGAATGCACAATTAAAGTAGATACAGGTAATTTTCCAGCTATATCTACTTCCATTTAGGGAATTTCAGTGGTGTTCTCATGCAGCCTTTTCGTTAAGTTAATGTAATACTCTGTTTTTAGGACCAGTGATAAGATTATTTATGTGCCAGTATTTCCCACTGCTGCACTGCCAGTGTGTTTGCTCTTGAGACAAATGACTGATGGTTTAGAATGGCTGAAAATGTTTCTTCCATTTCTGTGTGACAGTTCATTAATAGATTATACACAGAAACTTTCTTAGTTACATACAAATCGGATTCATCAGCAAACATGTGAAACATGCATTTAATCCATTTACTTGAAGTACAGAAATAATCTGTAAAGGTGATTTATTATTCCCCCTTGCCTTATCTTACATGATCAATCTATAATCAATAAGAGCTATTATTCTTTCAAGTAAGAGATTTATAGACCTTGGTCATTGTGTAATAGCCAACATACACATAAAAATCAGTTTGAAAAGTCTTTACTTTTACATTCAAATGTCCTTGAGACATAGCTACTGAATTGGATTCCATATCATGAAACAAACTGGATTATAATAATCCTAAATCAAAGAACTTGGAAGGATAAAATGGGTGTCACAATCTAGCAATTGACTCTTTTTCCACCCATATCATGCTGGAAACATAGCTAGTCTGCATTTTTATAACTAATGTAAGCCAAATATGACTTTCAGCCCTTCTTCCAGTAGGACCTCTTGTCCCACAGTGCCTTAGCTTTTGCTTTGTAATGGATCAAGAGCAAAAAGAGGGCTTGAAGATAGTCTGCTCAGCGCAAGCTGATTCTATAACTCTGCATGTTGTGTTCATCCTTTGTTGCAGTGACTTGTACATTACAATACCAATTTGCAGTTTGCCATCCACGTAGTATCTTATAAGTTGTTATAATTTCTGTGACTTTAAAATTTGTGTCCCCTCAGTTTAAATAGAAGTGAGAAAGTTAAACTTCTTAATCTAAAGTTGCCTGACTTCATAGTCACATAATGAAAAAATCCATTTATTTGGGGGCTGTTGTTTCAGCTTGTCTGCAGACTCAGGTGAATACTGTCATATCCATTTATCATACATTTATTTGCTAGCTGTTTTTATTATCTTTGGGGAATCTCCCTTCTGGATTCCCAGCTGATCCCTAACTCTTAATAAGTGCAGTTGAGGAGAAACTCTGCAATAACAGTTAAAAACAGATTCCCACCTTCTCAAGTTCAGCAGCAAAAATATTAGCTGTTCTTCAGCTTTGGATTAAAGGCCTGAAATGTAGGTGAGGGAGCTGGACAAATCTGTAAGTTAGCAAAGAGAAGAGATGCACAAGCCACCCAGGAGAAAGTAATTCCTATGCCCTTAAATATATTCTTAGCCCAGCTTTGTTCATTTTAATAAAACAAGGTAAATTAGGGTTCATACAATGTCCCTGGAGTCTCCGCTTTTCTCAGCATTGAGTTTGACAGGTGTGATGATATTATGACATATTCTGTTGAAGTTTCATTTTGACTCCTCAGGTGGGAGGCGAGTGCATGTGGGAGAATAGTTCTAGTGTTTCCTTCCTTTTTGACACTCTGTAGTAGACTGTTGGCAAACTGCTGTTACATTAATCCTTCCATTGCAGGTAGTAAATTGTTTAGAATTGTGCCTACATAGCAGCAAATGAATTGCATTCTGTCTCTACCTGATGGTAGAGGCTTTGCATTGTGACAGAATGTGTAGTCAAGGCCATTAAAAAGTCCAAGTTTTGTGGACTTTTATTTATACATTATTTGCTAGCATTATATATTCGGATCTATTTAAAGCTATTATTTGGCTCCTCATTATAACCTTAAAACGGAGATTTCTCTCTGAAATGATAAATACAAACTTTTTTGCGGTAAGAAAGTTGAAGTTTTCTGCAGATGAGAGGCTTAACATGTAGCTCTGTGTCTAACCTTCTACTGTTTTCAAGTCTTGAAATTACACAGCCCTGATTAACAGGGGATTCTAGGTTATTAGCAAATGAACTGTTATATTAAGTTACTAATCAGGCAAATTGTATATTTTCTTTTCAGAATGTTGCTATAATTACGCATAAAAACATCTACTGAACGTTTCATCTTCTTTGAATTGACAGCCCTTTTTTCCTCTTTACATATATGAACTAATTTAAATTCTGCTTTTATTCTAATTTGTAAATATTTCTTTTGCTATCTGTTGCTTCATCAAAATGTGTTTACTAAACTTTTTTTTCATTCATTTTATATCCTTTGGAATAGTGAATATATGTTCTGCTACTAGGGACACACTGAACTGAGTTTTAACACGTAGGGGGAAAAGAAAGGTTTGAGATGCCTTCTGTCTCCTGCTTTCCACTCCCCATTCATGTAAGTACCGTGGGGAGTTGCTGTGGATTGTTCAGACTTCTCTAGAAATACACCTCTTTAGTTTTACCTCCGCTGATGGATGAGATATGAAACACCAATTGGAGTAAAGGATGACATCTAAGATACCATTCCTGAATTTCAGTATCGGAATAGAGATAAATTTGCCCCTTCCAGGATTAGGGCACAGGGAATTAATGGTTTGATGCTAGTGCCTTTCTAGACTGGCTTAATGTTGAGGCAACACAGCTCTCAAATTGGTGATCAACCAGCTTACGTACCCAAGAGCTGCAGCATGTTTCTAGTCGCTGTTAGCGCATGCTGAAGTCTCGCTGCTCTGTCACTATTTCTCATCTGAAGAGAAATAAACATCTAATTTTCAAGATTCCAGAGGATTTGCTAAAATTCCATCACAATAGACAACTCAGCCAACATCTTGTTTGGGAGCAGGTCAACAGTTATTTAGGTTATAGGGTAATGGTAAAGATTTATATTTTGTGGTAATTTCTAGGTGAAAAAAACTGTTATATTAAATAAAGAACTGATATGTGTTTGATGAGATAAGTTGCATATCTGTAGCAATTGCTTCCCACCAGATGGGCTGCAAGTAGGCTGGAGAGCTGACAGGTGATATTTAGGACATGTAATTTGAAGAAAATGGGAAGGTAGAAAGCAAGGGGCAAACTGTGAAGTAGAGTGGAAGTGGAAAGAAACAGGGCAGTGAAAGTAGGAATCTTGTTACCATCTTCCTGCAATACAATAACTGCAATCCCTAAATCACTTTCCTGGGATGGAGGGATGCTTGTTCCACAACAGAAAGATGAGGTATAAAGGGAAATATTTTCACTGGAGAGCCGGAGTTGTCCTACCACAAAGGGCCTCGTAGCTTAAGTGTGATAGATTCTCAGATGAGGCACAATGATGTTGCAAAAGCCAGCCGAAGTCCACGTCCGGAACAACAGCTCTGTTAAACTGCTTTCTGTGAGGGTAATACAAATTTCACATTATTAGTGTTTCATATCCCAGTGACATGATGTGTGTGTCTTAAGGGGCTTGCTGTCTAGTGTGCAGCTCTAGTTCTTCTTTGTTTTTATTAATTCTTTTGACACTATATGTTATAACGAATTCTGTCATCTACTGTACTAAATCCTTTGGAGCCTGGTAAAAAAGAGAATGTTTGTCACTATGCTTCATGAATACAACTGATTTCTTCAGATTCTCCAGGGAGACAAGATTTCACTTCCAGCATCTGTGTGTTATTGCTGGCATCTGGCAGGCCACGTGCTCATTGCTGGTAATAAACAAGATGCAAACATACTGCTTCATTTGTAGACTACTCTCCCTAGTTAGCTTCAAGCTTACTCTTCTACCAGCTGTCACTGAATTTAATAATAATGATTTGGCCTAAATGGACTGGTGATTGCTACTGCCAGAGAAGCAACTGGAAGAAATACAAATATTTCCTTTTCATTTTAATACACGTTCGTCTTCCACTAATGTCTTTTCTGAGATCAAAGATGTGACTGACTCATTACAGAGCTGCATGGTCAGAACTGGGGACTTCATCAGCCCCCAGCTATTGTTTACTGTTGCTATACCATGTCAAAGAGTATTAGATACCATTTGTTCCAATGGTTGCTACTCCCTTCAGGTATAAATGCTCATTAGCAGTGTTTTCATGAGTGTTTCTTTACCCTGGCTCTAAAACAGTTATTTAAAATTAAGTTCAAATTTTATTTGTCATGCTATTTTCATCTGTTTCTATTCCATTTCCCCAGGAAGATGGGCTTCTCTATACTTGAGGTAGACAGCAGTCTAGCATGCTGTGTCTAGGCACGATTAGCAGTTTCACTTAGTCATGGTTTTCTGACTCGCTTGCAAAGCAGGTAAATCCAGCCAGAATCCTCCTGTCTTTTTACCAAATCAGTTCCTTATTTCCAAACAGGTCTTGCATCCATTGTAGAGGGAGTTTTGTAAGCACTCGATGTTTAAAGAATATAAGAATTCCTAATATGTGTGGGGCTTAGTTTGTTTATAAAATTGGATACAAAACACAAAAGAATGGGAGTATAGCAGCTTCCAACTCACCTATGTGCACAGAATGGAAAAAACTTTACACGTAATTCAACATATTCTGTGCAATTTGTCCCCAGCCAAGGCTGATGCTCCCCAGAGCAGTCTGCCTTGCAGGAGTGCCCTGCTGTGTCTGCTTTTGTGGGAATCTGGAACGATGACACGGGTGGTGCTGTCTGCCTTCCTAAAATTTGCAACCCATAGACGTACTGTGTTAAAAATGCCAGTATGAGATTGGAAAATGATGGATGCTTTGGTGTTTCTTTATGTCATCACACTTTGATCAGAGGTAAATTCGTTTGTATCTTAGTCCTATCCTTCAAGTTCAAGGCTCTACTTGTGCTACTGAACGGTGTGTCACCAGATTTTTTAGGGCAGTGGTTTCTAATGTCTGATATAAATAAATTCAGCAGATCAGGTCTTTGTTACATCTTGCTTTCTTCTTGAATTGTCAGTGCCCTTCCTTACAGCATGAAGAAAGTGTTTTGTCTTCTACTACCAAGCAAATGTCATATAATAACTGAGCACCCTGGAAAAAAAACAAACAGTACTACATTGCTAGTGAATATATAGATTTTAACTCTGCAAAGGGTATATGTACAGCTGAGAGAGCAAGTGGGAGGGTGCAAAGAGATACAGAGGGCAGAGAGAACAGACTTGTACTCCCTGTGAAAACTGACTTCTTCTTCCCACATGAAGCTGTGTGGAGGATTTCTCGTGTTATGTATTGATTATTTTCCATAAAGAGATATTAAACCTATGCACAGTTATTTTGCCAATTGCTAAGTAGCTGTATAAGGAACTCCAGCAAAAGAGACTTTTATCATATTTGTATATTTTTTTATGATGCACAGGTGATATGTTTTTGCATGATGCTTGTCAATGCCATTTACATCTCAGTATGGGAGATTTTCTTTGGTCATGCTTGGTGCAAAAGTGTAGATGTGGCAATTGTCCCTTTCGGCAGTAGTGACATCTTTATTTCTTTTTTTTTTATTATTTTATGGAGACAACTAACTGGTGAGATCAGATATATGGAAAGGAAATAGCTTTTTTTAATTAAAAATGGTATTAAAATCTTATCCATTTTCAATGTTACAGTTGCAGGTACAGGGGTATGTTTAACACAGGGATATGCTTGTAAGCGGCATATTTATAAAAGCAAATGTAGAGCTCAGAGCAACTTTAAGAAACAGGAGAAAAGAGACTGTGATGGACATAATGAAGCATATCCAGCATTTTCAGCTACTCCTGAGCATACACTAAAAAGCTTACTGTGAAACGCATGAGTGTTCTGAGCTTACTATTTTCTGTATTAATAGGGAAAAATCCTTTAAAATACTACAGTTTTTCTTATGCCGTCTTACAAAATTTCAGTAGTTGCTCCTGCTTATGTTTGTGGTCCAAGAAAGTTTCTGCAGTGTAGCTAAATGCTGCATCACTAATTATCTCTGTTTGTGATGACTGATCTCAGAACTGAGAAAGAAAAGAGAATGTTCATAGGAAATTGGATTTAAGGGCACTGGTGAAGGCCAAGGGATGAGCCATGTGACACCTCATTATAAACAGTATGTAGAGAAGTGATAGGCTTGAAAAATAGCAAGGGTGCAACTCAGTAGATGTTTACCATGCAGTGGTTTCTTTACTGAATCATAGTAATTCCATGTGCAGTTCTAGAAAGAAAGTAGTTACTGGCACTAACATAAATATGATCTGTTCAGAACATTTCATGAAGGAAATATGTATTCTTTCCATCCAAAAACATAACTTTTCACAAAAACAGAAATTGTAGTTATTGGAATAGCTCACTGAATATCTGATTGCTTGTAGCCATTAAACCAAGACAGAAAGTCTCCTTTCACCTCATTATCAGTTTGATGAAGGAATTGCATTTTGTATTTCTTTCAGGAATTTGAACTAAAAATTCTTCAGGTTCCATTTCTAGTAGCGTATGAAAGACCTAAATGAGCCCATTTTCTGTTGAAGGTACATGAAAGAGGATGGTAGAACTAGAAAAAAAATCGGCTTTGTGAAGGAGAACACAAGAACAGTCTTTAGCCGAAGCAGATTTGATTTCTGTCAGTATTCCGAAAGTTGTGGGATTCAGGCAAATGATTCAATTCCTATTTCTTCTTTATAAAAAAGTTAATAGCTACCTATTTCTACTGTGATTTCTTTGCAAAAATGATCTGCTTTATGAAGCATAGCACAGTAGGAGTTTTCTGTTAGTTAGGGCCTTTAAATAAGATTTTTAGTAATGACCTGTATGCTTGTGTGTTACTGAAGTAAAGTAATAATGTAGCCTAAAAACTGGAATTAAGAGATGTATAGGAAGTTGTAAAATGAAACTTACACTGAAACTTCATTGGAGAAGTTGGAACAGGGACTCTGAATGGCTTCAGAAGAGTTTGTGACATTTTATTTCAGCCTCGAACTTTTTGCAGAGATGTTTCTAATGGCTTTGCATGATGTCTGGAGAGCCACCGTCTCCTATTCAGTTCATAACCCACAGCAGGGGCCTCTGGCATGGCTTGAACCCTTAATCTAGGTCAGTCCACCTGGAAAGTATAGTGGCTGCTTGGCAGCCCACCCTTCCCATGTCCTTGTTTACTACAGTAACACATATTCACTGTTTGGTGTTTACTGTAACAGAAGGTGTAGTTTCAAATTTATTTTTAAACATATTATAATGAAGGGGATGTTTCAGCCCTGGGCTGGACATCTGTGCTTAGTCCTTCATCTCGGCCCCAGGGTGGACATCTGCATGTTGTTCCTTCATCTTCACCAAAGGCACCTACTTTATCGTTACAGAGGTGGGATTTGGAACAGAATGCAGATAGAGGAACTCCTATACCCTTTCCAGTGAGGTGCTGTCTTCTCATTTTATTTGCCTTATTCCCTGTCTGTCCATTTATAACAGCTAAGATGTGCCTTTTGCTGGTAGTCTGGATTTGACTCGCTTTTTAGTTTAATATAAAAATTGCAACAAACCTGTTAATGGCACAGAGACCTCTTATTGATTTGTGTTTTCTCTCTTGTTCAACTGCTGAATGCAAAGTGAAGGGGATTAATTCCTTGGATTTGAGGGCATTCTGCACGCAAATTTACTGGAGAAAGAGAGAAAGAAATCTTACACAACAGTTAAAGACACTTTAGCTTGTGAGGTCCATGCCTGTTTTTTATTTTTCCTTTGACAAGGTTTTCCTTGGTCAGATTATATGGCCTGTTATATTCTCCTTGTACCCAGTTTCCATTCTTCTTCAACCTAAAGCAATGTGATCGTGACTGCATTACAAAGTCCAAAACAAAAGGTGAGGAAGAATTGGTCTTCCAGTTCCACTTCATTCCTATTCCCTCCTTCTGCCATTCCACTCTCTCAGGTGTATTCATGTTGTTTTTCCAAGGATACTCTTAGGGTTTCACCCAGGGGGAAGGAGTTTACATTGTCTCCCAATGTAGGGAGACAGTGTGCTGAAAACACTCTTACTAGTGTTGACACATTGGCTGTGTTAGATTATTACTTCTATGTCAGTTGAACTCCATGCAAAATAGTAGCAAGTGTATGGCTAGTTTCCTGCAACGCCTTTATGTTGACACATTGGCTGTGTTAGATTCTTACTTTTATGTCAGTTGAACTCCATGCAAAATAGTAGCAAGTGTATGGCTAGTTTCCTGCAATGCCGTTAAGATGCCCAGAGAGAGGAGTGACTGAACTGTTTGATAGTTTTGGGAGCAACTTTCAGCATCTTTACACGTGCATTTAGGCTCAGTATTCACAGAGGATCAGGATGCTCTCTGAGACTGTAGAAAAGATGTACAGTTGAACAAGAGGTGGCAGATGTTCTGGTTACAAATCATAAGAGAGTCCTGATGGAGACTTGAAATAGTCATGAAGGTTGGCTGGATGCAGGCTTATTAAAAGTCTAACTGCTTCATATTACAGTGATGCTGATGGAAGCTGGAGGCACAGATTAAGGGTAGTAGCTGGCCCTTGGGGCAAAACTCTCAACTTGAACTCTTCTCTGCAGAACAAATCCCAAGCATGTCATGCCCTTGTTCCATGCATAGGACTTGCATTAATCGCAGAGTCCCTTTTTGGTTGGTTGGTTGCTTTGTGTTTGTTTTTGTTTTTTTTTTTTTAAGCAAAGTCTCACTCCCGGAACCAGTTAGGAGGCATATTAGTATGTGCTAAATTCTAGAATCTGTAACACCAGATGTTAAGTTTTGACATCCATGCCAGGGGAAGGGTGCAGGAGACACTAAATCTCTGAAATCTGTGAAGTTACTCCAGGGATAATTTGATGTCACCCGAAGCAGAATCCCTCTCAACATGTTAGAAAGAAATACATGATGAAACATTCATCTTTTACGTTAACCTCAGAGGAACTAGCCAGCGTGACTGGAGAAGCAACATTACAGGAACAGTGTGGCTCCTGCTAAGCCAAGCTTTCTTGCTGTTTCTTTTGAAGACACAGCAATAGCCTCCATAGTGCACTGTATACAGCTTAATTTATGGATTTGGAGAAAAGTCTTTGCAAAAGTTACGCTTCATAGAATTCTGCTTAAGCTGAAAGCTGCAGCTAGCCAAGGGAGGACATAAGAGTGGATACGGAGGACAAGGACTAGCTAAAAAAATTGGGAACCAGCAACTGCTTGTCAGAAAAGCTCTTCTAAATTGGAAAGAAGTATTAAGCAGGGTTCCCAAAGGGGTATTCCTCAAACATAAACAATGTCTAATCTATATACATCACCGACAGGGAGAGTGAACTAGTTAGTTGCTGATGAAACTAAATTTGGTGTAAAAAGTAAAAGAACAATTTTTTTTTTTCCAGGTATGTGTGTTTTTCAGTGAAGTTAATGTTATGTCTGTGCTTTCTGGCATTGTGCTGCTATACACCCACATTGCTCTGGAAAAAGCGTGGGTTGTGCTGTTGGTGGTGGAGGTCCCTTTTTTTTTAATCTCACTATCTTCAAAATGCATCTACAGAGGAAATAGAGTGTCTCTCTATTACATAAATGCACTGTATCTCCTTTCTCCTGTCTATGGATATAATGTCAATGTATTACCAAATGATGCCCATCCAGTTGTAGACCATGTGTCCAAAAACTTTAAGGTTGATTACATAAACATGCCCATTTGTACCAGAGTTGCTGGAAGTATAGGAGATACGGGTGTAGACTGTCCAGCCTCTACTGCCATAACAGAGGTAGGTGGACCCTCTTCATGGGCTGTGGCAGCATTTCCCAGCTCTGTCCTCAGCCATGCGTACGTCCATGATTAATACACCAGCCTCATCCCTTCTTCTCATGTAGATGCATGGGTAATGTGCAGACCATTCTCAGGAGCAACTGAAAACCATCAGGTATTGGGGCAGTGTGTATCGCCTGAGCAGCTCTTCCCCATCTCTGATGAAAAGACAAGAAGGCAAATATAAACTTCCTGCTGCCTGAATCTGACCATCGGAACACAATAGGGCCTTGCAATCCTTTTGTTGCTGAGATGAAGGAATCTGTAAATCCAAAGTCCTTGTCCCTTTTCTTACAGCTGAGTTCTGTGAGTTGTACACCTCGCTTTGCGGTATTTAATTTCTACACAACACCATACAGGAGCATTGTACAGTCATGTACAAATGTTCTTTGTGGTTTCCTTATAATCTTGCATAGAACTGTAGCACTACAGTGCCGCTGGTCAGGTGGGACTCCAAAGAAATCAGTGCAGTGAAGCAATGCATTTTACTGTTGTTGGTAGTGCAGTCATAGTTTATTGTCCTGTCTGTCTTGGCTGTCACCTTGGACAGCTTTTCTGGCTCTGGCTGGTGTGGGTTAATCATGGTTACTGGGGCAGACAGTGTTGTGTATAAATTAATGTAGTCAGCCTGGAGAAGGAAAAAAAATCAGTAGTAACTTCAGATAATTTTATTTTTGGTTTTGAAATGGACTGGCAAGTGGTTTTGGTAATGATTTAAATTGCATCTTGGAATTGCTTTTAATTATGATTAAAATGACTGCTAAATTTAACAAGATACAATTAAATACCAGTTTATTAAGTTTGGATTTGTTGCTGATTAGCTGGTTACGCATGATGTGTGTTTTTAATATTCCTTAATCCTGAATTAATGGTTTGGATAATCAATTGGTATTTAACATATTAATTTTTATCTCAAAATGCAAATAAAAGCATGCAGTTCTGAGCTGTGCGTTATATCTGCCCCATCTATTACAGACCTGAGTCCTCGCATTGTGCCATTTAAAGCAGCTCCACAACAACTGTAGAGCAAAATTTCAGAAACTCATTGAAGTGGAGTTTAAAGGCTCCTGTATGTCTTGGGCATGCCTGTGTTTCAACGAGAGCAGTGGTTGCTCGGAGAGAAGGTAACTTCAACCTCTGTCCTGCCTTGGGCTCTGTGCTGAACATAACTCAGATAAGCCTGAGATCTGGTACCTACGCTGCTGCCGTTTAATACCACATTTTCTCATCAAAACCACTGTCATTAAGAAAACATGTGGTACCTTCAGGAAAGCCTCTTTTAATTTATTAGCCAGAAGACTTACCAAATGTCTGTTTTGGTTTTGGCATTCTTAGAATTCTTTTTTTTTTTAATGGAATGTTTTCAAATGTTATTGCTTGGAGCACACAAGCTTATGTTTTCAATAATTAGTGTTTAACACACCGCTTCTTCACAAGCTGTTGTTAGCTGTGTTACTTTCATGGTGGTTCAGAGCTTTATGGAAATGTTCTTTGTGCACAAAGTTTTCGGGGAACATTTATTACGATAAGACACTGATATCCGAATACTGAATTTTTTTTATTATTATTTCATAAATAAATTTTTGGTATGATTTGCAGACAAATACCTTAATCTGAAGTCCCAGTGCCTACAAAGCTCTTGTTTGGATTAACTAGGTGTTTCAACTGAACAAAGAATGATACTGTGCTTTGTGTCCGCACCATAATGCAGACAGCGATATACATTACTATAAAGACAGGCATTTGCAGATCTGTATTTACAGAGCAACATAGATCTCACAAAGCAACGCAAACAAAGGTTGTCACACCCACTGAAACATCCTGCATACTTGGCTTTTCAGTACCTTCCTCTGCTCTCTTACTTAGCATGAAAAGCATCCTATCCCCGCAGCCCCTTTAATTGAACTATCTCAGTAATCAGAAGAGAACACTTGAGCTCTTCTCACAAGAGTCTGTGGAATGGTGAGACCTTGAACTTAAAGGGCCTCCTCAAACTGCTATGTTACTTATATGCCCTTTAGGAACTCCGACCTGCCAGATGCCTTGAATACGTATACTTCAGGTATTAGCTTTTGGATGCAGAGCAGAAGCAGAGAGAACCTCTAGAGCCCTTTCCAAGAGCTGCTGCAATCATGATCAAAGGTGCCTGTGCCCTGTGGCTCTGGTCATCTTCCCAGGATTTTTTTTCTTGTTACTTTGAACTTCTCATTATTAAAATATCCTAGAAACTTATTTTTATCTGTCAAGTAGAACCAAGATATGAAAGTGTTCAAGCATACAGATTTAACCCTCTGAGTAATAAAATAGTAAAAACAAGAATGCATATGAAAAGAGAAAAAGAAGCTAATTAATATCTCACAATATTTTGATCATCAGAAATAAGATGATCATATTGTATTCTTGACTAATTCTGCTCTAAGTAACAAAGGGAACTCATTTCAGTTTACAAGTGCCTGAAAGCTTATCTATTTTTTTTTTTCCTGGCTCCATCAGTTGGTCTAATAAAAAGTATATAGCTCCCTATAAACATGGCCTCATTTACATTCTTAAGTAAGCTTTAACGACTGAGAACTGGAAGTATAGTTTTATTTTAAGTACTATATCTTTTAGGGAAGTATATGTCTTATGAATGATGTAGCCTTTATCAGTGGAATATCAAAATTTGTTGTGTGTTTTTTAGCTTGGGGTTTTGGGTTTTTTTTGTAAAAACTTTTCCTTCATCAAAACAAAACAACAACAAAAAAGCACCCGAAGACTCATGCCTTGATTTTGAGTGGAAAGGAACAACTTAAATCTTTGGTCCTTGCTCTCTTTTACTTGGGTTTTTTACTAATTTTTTTTAAATCAGCGGTGTGTAATATTATTGATGTCTACTTTGGAGAGAAAATTAACGTGGACTTTTTTGGCATGTCATAGTTAGAATGAAAAATCCAAGACAAATGATTGTGTTAGAAACTGAGGGACTTGACTCCCATGGATGAAGTCAAAATGCCCTCTGATGTACACCCATCAATGCATGGTGTGGTGCCAGCCTTGAACTGCAGTGAAAAGGAGCCAAGAAGCAGCCGTGAAGGCAAAACTCTTAACACCTGTTTAAGCAGTAAGGCTACGTAGTTGTTTCATAATGCAATTTTTATTTGGACAAAATCTTTTGCTATTTCTTGGGCAGACTGCCCAGAGCAGAGATATCTCTACAAAAGAACAACAGGTGGTTTTGGGGGTATTTCCTTTTTCTTTTCCTATTGATCTTCTGTGCGCAATATGTCATTCTTCTGAAGGAACAACATAAATTCCAAACTCTTATATACTAATATACTTTCTTTGAATCTTTATAAGTTCTTCGATAATTGGCATTGTCAATCTATTTATACTTCAAATTTGAAAAATGTTCTTTCTTTTAAGCTAATCAAGTAACTAAAAGTTAATATTTTGGGGACATCTTCAGCTCACAGAAGTAAGCTCTGCAGTCTTCATTGTAGAAAGATGATCTAAACTAATTCAGGCTTTGGGGATTCATGGATGTCACTTCAGTTTCAGGAAATGCTGGAAGTAGGAGAATTATTGTAAATCTTAAGGGAGTTACGGAACTTATTAGAAAAACCTTCATGATGTTTAGATGCACGTTTCTAATACTATGACATGCACGCAGTCTTCTAATGTAGAAAAAATAAACTTTCATGCAGGGTACATATATTATTTTTTAATGCATTTTGCTCTTATGCTTCAGCATTGTGACAAAGCAACGTCTTTCTACTTACGCAGAAGCAAGACTTTGAGCTTGCTGCCCTGATAGAACTAAAGCTTACACCCCTGTCAGAGCCCTGTCTAACCAAAATGGGCTGCATCAAGTCCCAAGAAAGTCTGTGTTAAGTCTGAGGTCCCTTTGCAACAGCTAAAAGTAACTCCTCCTCAAATGCTTTGCCCCCTATTTGCACCCTTTTCCTACATTAAGTCTATATGAAACAACTGTATTGGAAAAAAGGGATGGCAACCAGCATCAGGATCCCTCTCCTTTCAGTGAAACCAGGTGCTGCTTCTTGCCACGCCAGCTTGTTTGAGTTAAGATACCTGAATTACTTTCAGGCTCATTTAGCTCAAGTGAGCCATGTCTCAATGTTGTATTCTGGTTTCACAGGGTGATTACATTAGTTGTTCACGAGGAGCTGTCATCTGAACCGATGCAAATGATGAACTGTGTTACTGTCTGCATTTCTAGTTGTAGTTTTGCCCACATTTAATTTTGGATCCATGTCCATTGCCAGCCCAGCTCGCTCAACTCTGAAACACCAGCTAATGAAACAGAGAGTTTAATGGAGAGAGAGGAGCCTGGGGAAGGCAGACTTTGGGACATCCAAAGTAAACAAAACAATGGCAACAAGCATTGAGACTAGGCCCTCTGAGGTCAGTGCACAAGGCCAGGGCTCCAGAAACCTCCATCTGTTTTTCCTTCTGCCACTGATACACTATATTATGTAGGAGCATCCTTTAACTTTGTCAGTCCTTTGCTTCTACCTTCCTTCATCTCTTGCTTTGTCTCTTGTAGGACAAGAATTATCCCTTCTCTTACTAGGGAGTTTGGACTTGCTGAGGCTTCAAGGCACTGCTGCACCAGGAATAAATAGCAAATAATCAGATGGGAGAGAGTTGTGCCTCATAACTGGTAAGAGAAATGTACTTCTCAGCTTTATTTATCTCCTTTAACCGATATATAGGGACTATTTTGGTCTACAAATTTTGTGACTTGTTTGCATTTCCAAGGCCAAGTTGCTCTGAACACTTAGTGTTCATATGCCGTTTTTTGAATTGCAAATACGATTTAAAAATAACATTTAAGCTGTCTTTTCTGTTTCCTTCTCTTACTGTTGTGTTTCATGTATGGTTGTAGTTAGGGAAATGAGTCAAAATATGAACCATCACAGAGCTGTTGGAAGGAGAGATGACAGATTAATTTGGCCGAGACAGGTAGAAAAACATCTGTGATTGGTTTCAGTAGTGCAATTGTATTGCATCTCCTGCTGTGTTTTCCTCCTTTTAACCACACTGCCTAAAGTGTTTCCACCAGATAATTAGATTAACATTCAAGCATTTTTGTCCCCATGGCTTTGAAATGGCAGCAGCATAGCATCCCACCAGACAGACTGGATTTGATTATTGTTCTTAGGTTAGAGAGCAGCAAACCATAAGACGAGAAACCTGGGAAGTTTGTTGTCAAATTTAAACTAGTACTCCTGTCCTCTATCTGAAATTATTTAAACTTGAGCTTATTTTTCTCTGAGAAAATTATCTCTGATGTCAGAATTATTAAAATGACCATTTATGTTTGTTGGTACATGAAATCTTTCTTGCAGATGTGGTTTTATCAAAGCCCATGAAGAGAAGAATCACTGCAGCTGAAGGAAAATGGCTTTTTGTGTGGTTTTGGTTTGGGTGGTCTTTAAATAATGGGATTGTCCCTTTTAAGCAAAAGCAATTGCTGAATTACTAGGAACGTTTCTGAAATCTGTTTGCCTATGAGATTGGTGTATGTTTCCCAAAGACAGCATGAGGGATTGTGTGTTTAACGCTCCCTTTACAGCACAGAATAAAGAGTGTTTGACTGTGAGGCAAAACAACCAGACCAGTTGATTTTATTTATAAAATATTATTCATTTTCCTGTTCATTACTGTATGTAAGGATTGCTAATGTAGAGAGATGCACATTTAAAATTTTAAGAATCTTTTGAACATTCAACAGGAAACAGGTTTGCATAAAAGGGAGTTTTGCAACATGGGCAGATGAAACAGCCGAGAAAGCAGGA
>NW_010538263.1:68329-80470 GCF_000687285.1 Phaethon lepturus
CCATACTTTTGCCTGACACCTGCTCTTACTTGCAAGACAGACAGACAAAGAGAAAACAGTTGTTGCTGCTGTTAGAGTGGCAAAATAAATAAATTACCCTTTATTTCACACATTTTCTGTTGTGTAGGGAGACAAGCTCAAGCCTAAAGTCTGTGTGAAATACATTTAAAAAGACAGTCTTTGTAACAACCTAGGCTTTCTGCATATTATAAAACAATATTGTAATCTCTTCTTCAACTTTCTCCTACCATCATTTCTGCCAGGAATAACCCTAAAAACATTTCTTCTTTGCGGTTCTTTATGTTAGGTGCAAATACTGCTTTTCCTTACTAAAACAGAGCTGGCTGCTCAAGACTGTAGTGAAATTTAAGAATAAATTCATGACGACTGAGGAAAACTTGGTGTCCTCAGATGTCTTGATACCTGTAGTACAGAGAAGGGAAGAATTTAGTAAAGGACTGTTAAATTTAAATTTCTTTTGTTTCTTCCTTTGAAGCACTGGAACTGTATGGTAAAATGTTTTTCAAGGGACAATAATAAAGCTTTATGGTTTTACTGCATGTTGTGCTCTTACGACAATATGTACTTTTTTTCTTAATCTTCCACTTGATATTTGTACCCAGGTTATCTATATTTTGTATCTCATGGAAGAGTATTTTGCTGATTTTCCACAATTTTATATGGATTACTCACTAAGATTCGATCTTTATTCTTACTCGGCTACATCAGACAGTCCTTTCTTCAGTTTTAACCCAAAAAAAGGTTTTTCCTCTCTTAGAAGATCCCATTTAATCACTGTTTCAATCACATGACTAAATAAAATCTAACATTGCCATCTAGTGTCCAAATACCGGATTATATACACTTTTTTAGTTCAGTGGTATCCCACAGCCTTTCTGACTATCATTTGTAACTGTGGGGTGCTCAATTGACAGAAATGTTGTTTGTTCCCAATACTTCCATTTTAGTAGTCTTTTTTTTTTTTCTCGGAGGAATTCCCTGTATCAGGAATAGTGTGGCCAGCAGGAGTAGGGAAGTGATTGTGCCCCTGTACTCGGCACTGGTGAGGCCGCACCTTGAATCCTGTGTTCAGTTTTGGGCCCCTCACTACAAGAAGGACGTTGAGGTGCTGGAGCGTGTCCAGAGAAGGGCAACGAAGCTGGTGAGGGGTCTGGAGCACAAGTCTTATGAGGAGCGGCTGAGGGAACTGGGGTTGTTCAGTCTGGAGAAGAGGAGGCTGAGAGGAGACCTTATCGCTCTCTACAACTACCTGAAAGGGGGTTGTGGCGACGAGGGTGTTGGCCTCTTCTCCCAAGTAACTAGTGATAGGACGAGAGGAAATGGCCTCAAGTTGCGCCAGGGGAGGTTTAGATTGGATATTAGGAAAAATTTCTTCACTGAGAGGGTGGCCAGGCATTGGAACAGGCTGCCCAGGGAGGTGGTGGAGTCGCCATCTCTGGAAGTGTTCAAGAAACGTGTGGATGTGGCGCTTCAGGACATGGTCTAGGGGACATGGTGGTGCTGGATTAATGGTTGGACTTGATGATCTTGAAGGTCCTTTCCAACCTAGTGTTTCTGTGATTCTGTGAACTTTATGACTAACATCGTAATAACATTAAGTGTTTTGTAATGATGCTAAGAATCTCAGCTCTTGTACAGTTTCAAAAGGATTGTGATCAGTATAGTGAAGAGTCAACGGGGATAAGAAGTGCAGAGAATAAACTCTGCTACCCATGCTCTTCCTCTCACTGTTCTGCTAGCAGATGTTTGAAGAGTTGACACAAATGAGCATCTTACCACACAGTCTGATTCATCTGCGGGGGAAAAAAAAAAAATCACTTGGAGCGGGTCAGTTGTGACAGGCATGGTCAAAACGACCTTAATGAAACAAGGAGAAAGGAAAACCATTCACGAAAACATTTTATTACTGTCTCCGTTTGTTTTAGGAATAATGTGTTCAGGACACTGAGAGGAATCAACTTCTGCCTAGATACGCAACTTCTGTTAGAAAATTGCAATTTCATTACCCTGATGACGTAGCTGCATTGAAATGCAAGTCACAGCTTTGCAAGGCAAAATTTTTAAATTGTCTTGCAGTTCCAGCTACCCACAGGTTGGATTATGAATTCATTTCAGAATACAAAGAAGCATCATGTCTTATGAGGGAAAGTCCTTTTCTTAATAGCAACCTCAGACAGCTTGCGGAAGAACTCGTTGTCCATGGCTCTGAGCATCCTGAGTGGTAGAATAAGCAGGCTGTGTGTGCTACCATTCCTAGTTCAGGTGCTTGTAACACAACTTAAGCATATGTAATGAATGGCAGATGTACCTCTTTGAGCGATGCATTGATTTTAGAACTATTCCCTTAAGCAAAGTGAACTGCTACATTGAAAACTTCTTTCAGAGTTGCAGCCTGATAGACCCCAGCCTACTGTCAGACTGCACGTTTATCTACTGCTCCATCGCACCCCTGTGATTTACTCTGGTACGCATTCCCACTATCGATTTTTCTTTTCTGTCTTTCTTCAAACACAAATATGAAGAATTTCCTCATGAGCTGAGGTGCCTTAATCACCTTTTGAAGGGCCCTTTCTTTAGGGTCTATCTTCCCAGCCTGTGCCAAGCAGACAGGAGCCTTCAGCTCAGCCTTCCTCCAGCTGCGTACAACGGCAGCATGGCTTCATCAGAGCTCAGCGCGGTGTTAAGTGCTGTTGCACTGTTTCAGAGGAACTGCAAAACACCTCACAGTCAAAATCTGTGATGTGCTCGTATATAATTGCCGTAACTTTATTTTTCCCAGAGGTGAGCTACAGGGAAACATGTTTTGCCTGTATTTTTAGAAGATTTTTATTAGTGCCATTTTCCCTTCACATAAAAGATCAACTGATGTCAAAAAAACCTTTGGGGATCCCCCTTAATGAAAAGGTTGGCAGCTCACTGTTGTTTGTTTTTAACACAGTCTCAATCTTTGCAATTTTATGTAAAACTGAGAAAATATTTGTCTGGGAGTTGAGGAAATAAATCAGGCAGCGTTTGTTAATATGCCTTTTGGCCTGTGCATTTCTTCAGTTAAGAGGAACTTCATTTCTCTGCAGTTTTGTGAACACTTATAAATTGCTCCAATGAATTTTTTCTGTTTACTGGCTTGTTTATATAGTGTTCATGTGGTTCTTGTTTCTAATTCATACTCCTGCCTAATGAGATAATACAAGACCTAAAAAGATACTCAAATTTACTAAAACATGTTGCAAGCTTTGCTCACATGCATGATAAAAGCTGTTCTGGTTTGGTTTTGTTTGTTGGTTGTTGGGGTTTTTTTTCCCTTGTATGTTTGGTTTTTTCCTGTTCAGTGAAAACTAATGGTTTTTTAAGCAAGTATCAACTATCTTTTTTAAGTAAGAATTTTGTGGGTTCTCATTGCTACAATACTTAATATCTAGTTGATGTGTGTTGTTTAATTATAATGTGTATATATTGCAGGAATGTAGACAAATTAGTTTTGCAAATCTTCTAACCACAGAAAATTATGTTTATTTAATATAAAAAGTAAGTGTTGCATCTAACTGAATTGGAAGCAACTTCCTTCTGTTGATAAGCAATATTTTATCATTGGTTTCCTTGTATACATTAACACTACGCTTGCATTCCTCTGGACTATATGTTACGTCAAATCCACATGCCTTATTGTATGGAGGGTTATTTTATTTTTCTCATTTCAACAGCAGGTACTGGAACTAGCTGGGTGAAGCTATTCCTCCAGAAGTAAAGATCTTTCAAACCCATTCTCAATTGCAGGCAAGTTGATAAACCACTATAAGCTATAGGCTTGTGCTGTGAGCCCAGGTAGAGTTGATCATCTATACGTAGACATGACTGTCATAGGTTTTTACAGGAGAGAAAGGCCCCCTGGGAACACAGGTTCAGATTTTAAGTGGAAAAAAGGCATGTGTAAATGGGTGAAATCAGCCATGACAAGTGTTGTGTCAGAGGTCAGAGAAACATGACAACAAGGGAGCTCACCTGTGGAATTTGGAGAGCTTCCATGGTTTCTCTTGCCTAAGCTACATGGAGCTGTCCGGCTCAGACCTTACCGCATCCTGCCATAGCTGAAAAAAAAAAGCTTTCTTCAGGCAAGTACTGTCCATTTCAAGAGTAACTGATTTCCATGGAGACCAAGGAAACAGCTGACCAGCCATGCCTGTGTTCTGCCAGGCCCTTATTAATAATTATGAAAATAATATTCTAAAGCCAGTGAGATGACTTCCGTGGTCGGTATCCTTCCAATACCCAGGTACTATCACAAGACTTGTCAATAAACCAAAAGCAATGCTTTCAGTAGCTCTGTTGGGTAATCTGTATGTAATGTAGCTGGAGCAAGATTAGTCCTTCATATTTTGGTGCACTCAAAGTCACAATAAATAGCATGTGAATTAGCCCTTCACCCCTTGAAATGGCTACAGATTCTCATCCCAAACAAAACGATATTAGAATTGCAAATCATTATGAATACCATCAAGCAATCAAAACCTAATATAGAAATGTATGCAGAGATAAAGCAGATATTGTGTTCTCCAGGTTTAATGAAAAATGTCTGTTACTTCCGTAGTCATACTTTCATTTGATCTGTTTCTTGGGCTTTTTTTGTGATGAAGAATCTGAGCACAGTGATTCATAAAAAAAGACTATTCTTTTGCCATTTTCTTTCATAAATACCTGTTACAAGTTAGAGCCTATCTCTGTTTAAGTTCTGTTTCCAGGAAAAAAAAAAAAAAATGCTGGAATTACTTTTGTGCCGTTCGTCTTAGAGTTTAGAATTACTTATTAAAAAACTTGGAATGCTTCATTTTCTGTTTGTAATATTTCCTATGTCTCTCAAAAGAGCTTTCTACGTGACAGTGAAATTAAGAGAATATTTTTTTCTTTTTTTTTTAAATGGAAAAAAGCACTCTCAATTTATTTTAACATAGGTACAGGCATTTAAAATTAATAAGTCTCTAGGAAGCAAACCTTAGGGCTCTTTGAGGAATGAGCAGTTGTGCATCTAGCTATCTGTTAAAAAGTCGTCAGTTAAATATTTGTCATTTATTGAGGCTCATTATTGTATAGTCAAGTAAAAATTATCACAGCTTTTTTTAGGAACTGTTTTATGCTTTCAAAACAAAACAAATATATAGGTTGGCACTGTATGTTATTAACACTGAATTAACATTCCAGCAAAGTAAAATGTTAGCAGTTATCTGTTTCTGGAGGTGAGACAAAGGACTGCAAATAAATGAGATCTCAACCTTTTGACTAAACTCTCAGGCAGGCTATTTTCATCAGGTAACCTGTCCAATTCACATACGTCTTTATAAGCAATTTTCACTGCTGAGGTTCTTAACAATAACTTGCAAACAAGTTTTTCAGATAATTAAACTTGCATCACTTAGTCACAGTATTTAATAAAAACTACTGTCCATTTTCACTTAATTTATGATAAGAACATTTGCAGCTATGAACACTTAATTGCAAACATTTCAAAATAGCATGTTGAGTTAGCGCTCCCTTTGCTACCTAAGACAATTGTGCTCTCCTTACCCATAAACCACCACATTCCTATTTTCAAGGTGGTATGAGTCTTGCCTCCTTTTTTGAATACTTCTCTTTCTCTGTTTAGTAAAATGCAGAACACCTAGCTAGGCTTTTTATTTGTAGACTTGTGTTGTAAAGGTTGCAGTGTTGTTTCTATAAACATATTCGTTCTAATAGCCGTAACATGCAACTGTGTTAGTATAGTTACCACAGCACTATGGTATTGTAGGAGTCTGCATAATTCTTGGCAATAGTAATTGATCATTTGGGGAATTTATTTTCTGCTTGGAAATACTGAGGTTGTGGTATTTTGCTTAAATAACTTTAAAGCTAAGCTTCTTTCATTTTCATCTGTTTTCCATTTGAACTATCCCTTTTGACATGAGATCCTTGATAGGTCTCTGTGTGGCTGCCTGCTAAGTGTTTGCTTTCTTTGGGAAGCTTCAACTCTTCCCTTTCGGAGTGCAGGGATAAACCACTTGTTTTGCTTAACCAGACTGGTTTAGGTGTTCGTTTCTTCAGGATTCTTTTAAAATATAAGAGTCGTGGGTCAGAAACTAATATGCAATATGAATGTAGTCATATGAGATATTTATATTTAACAATGCTTGATCACTCCAAAATGCTCCTGAACTGGTAGACAATAGCTAGTCTGAATAATTTCCATAGGTGAGAAATGTGTATAAAGGTTGTGTTGAAAATTACTATATGAGAGTATCAGCCTACACTATTTTGGTCTTCGGTTTGTGGTGCTGTTAGGCACTGAGGCTATAGAAGGGGAACAGTCCTGGCTCTTCAGGGAAGAAAAGGCTGACACCAAGGAGCTCAGGCAGGAGTAAATTCTGGCCAAGGCACCAGCCTGTGAACTTGACCAACTGAGGCAAGACTTCGTACTCCTTTCTCACAGCAGCTGAGCCTCATCAGGGAGGTTACACCAAGCAGATGGAAGAGGTTAGACTTGGATGTGGTATGAAGCTTGTAAGGGGAAAGAGAAGGGAAATATATGCAAAGCATTAACTTTAGCAAGATTAAACTGCAAGATAAGAAAATAAATAAAAAGCATCAGGGAAATAACTTGGATTAAAATTAATGTTTTTCAATTATGGTTCTTTTCCCTGTGCTTCAGGTCACTTTTTCTTCTCCCTACATCCATCCATCAATTGGTTTCATCTTCTCAGCCTTTAAGAGCTATTCTTCAATTGTTACTCCTCAGGTTATATTGCAGTACATAACATTGCCATTTATTCTTGTCCAAAGGGTTCTTTCAAACTTTCCTACTGTCTAAACCTACTGATAGGACTAGTTAAGCAGTCTTTGCTTAGCAATTGGCAGGGCAACAAGAGTATGTTAATGGGTATGACTGATTTGAGCAGTTTTCTTGAATGGGAAGCAATGACTGAAAGATATTTAATGCACAAATGGGAATGAAATATCTGATTTAGTTACTGTGTTCAGTATAAAGTCCAAGGCACAACATTAATAAATGCTATACCAGCTTTATTTCACTGCAACACCTGGCATATAGCTAGGAAACAGTTCATATGTTTAGACCAAAATGAGCACCTTCCAGAAAGAGGAATAAATGTGATCTGTTACTGAGGATCTGGACTTGTACTCTAGATTTCTCAAGAGTCTCTTCTTCTAATGTTGGACAAATAATTTTCTCACTGTAATTCTATATTCTTCTCTTCTCATTCCCTTGTTCTTCAGTGAAATTGTGTATTCCTTCAAGCAGGAACACTGGCATATTTTGATGTTACGTGTCTTGGCACAAGAAAGATCTGACTCTTGTGAAGTAGTTTCTTGAGGTCTTACAAAGAAACAACAGGCGCTGTAGTAACATCCCATGTCACTATGTCACCGAGTCTTGCACATGCATGTTCATTATTATACTTTGCAAATCTCTAGCAGAAGTATCATCTAATCTGGCAGATGTGTAAACACAAAGTCTTCCAGAAGGGAAGTAGATGTAGAAGGTGCATGGTCTGACCCGTATAAATGATGTTCAATTTATTAAACATACACTCAGTAAGTAAGTTAGGATTAACCTTAATTAAAACCTGAAGGGGGGCGAGGGGAGAGTGGCGTTGTTTGCATTGGCAGGCTGGTCTTTTTTTGTCTGTTCCACTTCAGTCCGGTCAAAACACAGTGACAGCAATGTTGTTTGAGGCCAGTGAGTCAGGTTGGTCAAATATCTTTTCTCCCATAATGGCTGGAAGCCACAAGAAATTCTGTAGTGGCTAATTACAAAATTATCTGTCTCTAAGGAAAATGTCTTCTTAACTGCTTGAGCTGGCTTATTCCCTGAAGGAAGAATGTTTTATATTCATCTTGTATATAGTTACACGAGGGAGCTTAGATTCCTTTTTTAAAATAAATGGATATAAGAAAATTGTAAAATCCATTCTCAGCTGAACTATAGACACAAAATAACTAATGTGGAAAGCAGACAGAAGGTGGAAAAAAAAATCTTCCAGACTTTTTCCTTTTATTACAAAGGGTGGATGTGGATTAAATATTATCTCTTTCAGAAACAGTTAATAAGAGCAGATTTCATACTGACTGCTGGAGAGAACAGGGAAAATAAAGACTGGCA
Organism: Phaethon lepturus; assembly: GCF_000687285.1. Lineage (NCBI taxonomy): Eukaryota > Metazoa > Chordata > Aves > Phaethontiformes > Phaethontidae > Phaethon > Phaethon lepturus. The sequence continues at coordinate 76,497 of NW_010538263.1, forward strand.
TTGCACAGCTTCTGCCATGCCTAGACCTAGACTTGCTAGGTCTAGCCCACTATAGGCTTGTACCAGAAGGACAAAAGCCATTTTCAGCTAATCTCAGACATGAGAGCTTGAAAAAAATGTCACAGATTTCTTCTAGCTATAAAAACTCTATTAAGTTTGTAGACAGCAATAGAAGTTAATTGAGCATCACTGTCCCACAGAGACCATATGAAAGCACAACCAGAGCCGAGTCAAGATTTCCTTGTGATTTTGAGTCTAACCGTTTGCATAGCATGGTCCGCACCTTGAGGATGGGCTGAAGTTAATAACGGGCCGAATTAATCACCTACTAAAATTGTGCCATTATGGCACACGGAGGATGTATGCAGAAGGGGCATAAGCCAGTGTTGACTGTGATCCTGAGAGGCTGTTGTTAACAGGAAACGCCATTTCACTGGTCAGCACTGGTGAATCTTGAGAGGGGGAGGGCACTGTCTTGCCACAGCAGCGAGCAGCAGATGTCGAAGAGAGTAAAACTTTCCAGATGCTTTCATGCTTAACTTGATGCTGCTTCTGCCATTTTTCTCCCCAACCCCTTCCTGTGAGATATCCTGCGATGCAGCGAGGAGCTAAGTGCTGCCGTAGGGCTGACCGCATCAGTTTGGGGTGTTTAGCCAGGCCTTGGGCTAGAGCCAAGAGCTGATCTTGTCTCAAAGGCAAGGAAACCTGACTCACGAGCAGTGCTACAGGACGCAGGATTCACAAGGTTGTGACAGAGCCAGTCATAGCTGGGAACATCAGAAGAGCTTGTTCACTGCCTGCACTTGTCCATAGGGGTATTTAATGTCTTCTGTTTCGCTTTCGGGGGCCCGATGATTGCCTAAATGGTATTTTAAGAAGGTGATCGAGTGGATCAACATTTCACCCGGGGCACAATGTTTCAACAGGCTGATGGGAAGCTTGGGGAGTTGTTGGGTTCTGCCAGCCCACCTCAGAATACTCTGTTTCTCTTCTGGTATCACGTGCTATGACCAGACACCAGGAGCAGAATAGGCGCGTCCATTAAGACCTGCCTTGCACAGGCAGGTGAGAATGATGTATGTTTTTGGAAGGAGGATCAGGGAACAGTGTGTTAGTGACTACAGCCAGGATATTTATGATATGAAGGAGGCACGCAGTGTTGAAAGCAATGGAGTACATGTAAGAAACTTAGATTTGAAAAAAACTGAACACCCACGTAAATGTCATATATGCAGCTTAGAATAGCTTTCACATATAACTATGGTGAGAACAACTGAGATTATAATGAAAAGGATGAAAGTCTCTTCACAAGGTTTCAGGAACTACAGGGCTATCAAAATGTTGCTTTGCTTTGCAAAATGTTAAGTTGGCACACATAAATTATTTAAGTAATTTCTGAAAGCCAAATGTCTGCAAAGGTACTGAAGTTGCATATAAATTCTGAAACGCAGGGGATACTACTGGAGACAGGTACGGTGCAGTGGAGTGTAAGAAATGTAAACTGAATTGCATAGTATACAAGCAGCATTAAAGAAATGTATCTCAGCTTCTAGTCAGTGAACCCAAACATGTTGTACATTATGCAGACTGCTTAGCAATTTGCATAATTATAAGCTCCCCTTGAAACCATAAACATTACTGCAGAATTCAGTAATACAAAAAGCAACATTAATATGCATTGCTGATACGACTTTTTTATTTTTCCAGGGTCTTTAAAAACACCCAGGTTTTAGAACAGGCAAAACGGAGACTTTTTCAGTAACAAGTAATCTATATTGGAAAGAAATAGAGCATAAAAATACAAACTTTCAGTTTTAGTATGGAATACTTGTTGACTTTTGAAGCTCTTGCTGGTAAGGTTTTATTTTACACTTTAGATATATTCTAAAACTCCTCCAAAGAGTAATCCATTAAACCACAGACTGCCAATATGTGAGGGGGTTCAGGAAAGATTATCTTTATTGCTGTGGATAGGAGACTATGATTATGTTCGGGTATTCTGCTGTGTGGCTGTGGAGCAGAGGAGCTGAATTAGCAGCAGAATACTAATATTGATAGTACTTCACGGAAGACTGAAGAGGAGTTCTTTCCAAGGAGATTTGGGGAAGAAATATAGAAGTTTAAATATGAAAATGAAAGAATTCTCAAGGAGACAGGAATAAAAAATTAATCCTCTCAGGAAGAGAATAACGTATTGGGAACTTTTGTGAGCTTTATGCCTGGTTCATATTTTAAAGAAAGCCTGGTTTGGGCAGCAGTTAGGGAGGGAAGCTTATGCACTGGTGAAAACTGTTGTCCCCTTTATCCTCAGGTAACCTTTGTAATAGCTTCAGGTAGATTTGACATGTTGAAGGTGGAGAGTAAGTGACCCCACTAATGCAAAGGCTGCAGAGTAAATTCAGTCCCGATGTTAGGTGCGAAGAAGTTGAACTGGGGGGCAGCCACAGGGAACACAGCTTTAGTGGTGGTGCCCAGAGCAGCGTTTCTTGGAGGTTGTCTACTGATTCTGGTTCAAGTACTGAAAGATGAATTAAGGAAAAAAATAATGCAAAGATGAACTGCTTACAGAGTCTAAAAAAAGAGTTCGAAAGGATGCATGGTATGTTAGTAACGCTGGCGCATCTGTACTCTGCGCGTGTGCCTTCGCCCTCAGCTCTTTCATTGCAGGGCTATCGTGTGAACTTTGAGAAAAACAGCGATGTGTTTGCATTTACGTCTCTGCGCACTTTGAGTCATCCTTCACTATTCCCCATTCCAGAGGAATGATCTCCTTAATTCCAGTCTTTTAAAAAAGCATTTATAAATTAAATAAATAAAGCAAGTAACAAGCAAACAAAAGAAGTAACAAGCAAACAAAACAGAAACTATAAGCTTCTATGCAAAAGAAATAATTACCGTGGCAGAGCAAACTGCTGCTAAGTTTTTTCTAGCAAGAAAATTGACATAAGAATAAGTAATTTGTAATCTTGCTTGCTTTCTGTTCTTAGCAAGCAGAAAAGCTGCTCGCCCAGGCAGAGCAGGATCCAGTTTATTTCCTATATCCTCAGGCCAGTTAGACAAGTTTAAAAATCAGTCTCTGTCAGTCTTGTCCATGGGTACGGGTTGTGTGTGTGGGGAGTGGTTGTGATGGCTAATAGTAATTTGTTTCAGAAAGATAAGAACATTATTGCCATGTTTTGTCCATCTGTGCAATAATGTTGTCATTAAGATTTCTAAAAGTTTCATTTTAAATACTCTTTTTACAAAACTGTGGGAGACTCAAATCTCCTCTTTATTTTTCTTATCTATGTGCAATCTTCCTATTAGTGTAACCAGTAATGAGGTTTACCTGCAAGTGATCACTAACTGACTAAATCCACAGTGACACTTTATTTATATGGTAATTTCAGGAGGATTAGGAGGGTGTGGACTAGGAACACATACCAATATTTGAATTCTGTTGTATTTTTTAGGCTTAATTTGGACCACTAGTTCAGCTGCCTGTTCTTTCCATCTCTTGTGGATAAAGTTCTGTGCAAATCTTGTATGGATTTAAGCTTCTGAGATACTGAGCACTAGTTAATGCAGATAGTGAAGCTGTGAGGCAGGGGCTACCAAACTTCCTGACCCTGAAAGCCATTTTCTAAATTATTTGATGTTGCTAATAGCCATATCCTTTTGCAAGTCTCTTTGTGTCCCCTGTATTTTGCAGACCAAGATCTTATACCCCATTGTCCCTATACCGATCGCTATTCTGAAACAAAGCTAATTTTGGCAGATTGCTGCTATAATATTTTATAATACAGATCTCTGGGTTCTACTGAAGAGTAAGGGGGGTTTTTGCTCATTAATAAGCATACATATTTATGTTTTTGTGCTATTTTCTGCTGAATAACTTTTTCTTCCTGTTTCAGAGATGCGCTAATGTTTAGATAACGTTGTTCTGGGAATTGCCTGTTCCCATTTCCTCAGTTGTGCCAACCTCAGGTTCAGCA